>NW_015115217.1:0-25875 GCF_001443285.1 Poecilia latipinna | reverse complement strand
AAAAAAAAAAAAAAAAAAAAAAAAAAAAAAAAAAAAAAAAACATTAACCATTGCTGCTTCCATAGCAGGTAACGACCAGGAGCTGTTTATTAAAGCACTTCATTAACTGGTCAGCAGCAGGTCAGATCACCTCTATTAAAGCAGGTTCACAGTGTGAAAAATACAGACAGGTGTTGGATAATGCCAAAAAGAAAAGATATCTAAGCAACTGTTCCCCACCATCAAATTAGCAAGGGTTGCCCCCCTCTGAAGTCAACAGTGAGAAGGGTTTTTCACATCTTCCTATTTTTGTTTGTATGTTGAAGAGCCTAGTAAATTTCAAATTATTTTTACTAGCTTGTGATTTTTAAAAACACGAGGCTTCTTTTTTACCACGACAATGGAATCATGTTTGCCATTTGTACATCATGAGCAGTTTTATTTAGTGCCACTTTCTACAAAAGGTGAGTGCAAGTAAAAAAAAAAAAAAAAAAAGATTCTGGGAATCCACTTGGCTTGTTTTTCATTTCATTTTATCACCGCATGTCAGGCCTCTCTCAGATCACCCTCTGCCTTTTACTCTGCAACTTGTTTTTCCCTCCGTCTTGGCCACATTTACAGCATATCGACAAGCTGCTACAGTGCGAATGCGAGCAAGTATTGATTTGTATTATCCATTTTCACATATACTCAGAATTAAAAGCTTTGTTTGAGTTGAAGAAGATCCGTGGCCAGGAGACAAACTGATTGCAGTGTTTGTAAAAAAACAAAAAAAAACAAACAAAAAAAACAGGGGGTCAAAAGTGTAACCATCAGAAGAAAGCCCAGAGACAATGCAGCACCCGAGAGCCATGATATTAAAACGAGAAAGGAGGTGATTCTCAAAGGAGGGATAAGATATCCTCGACAGCGAGTTTCCTTTCCATCCTCCCCCATCAGGCTTTCCCCTCAGAGTGCCAGTCATAAATCTGTTCTGCCTGCTGACGCCTTTATTGAACCTACAGAACAGGGCTGTCATCCGAACATTACCATTATAAGCTCTTCCTCAAACACACAAATACATTTACACACTTACCTCAAAGCTCTGTGCAGCCCTATAAGAGGCTGGTTTTACTCAGAGCTTTCCTTCCTAATCCAGCCCTTTGATGAGGGAGGAGAACATAATCACAAGATGTGTTTTGAGACCCCCCCCACCCCCCTCTCACACCCCACCCAAAAATCTGATTCAAATTCATCGTGCTTAGAGGGTACAGTGGACTCTTTGGAGGTTTAGTCTGGATGCTGGAGATAAATAACGTGGATCCCTGATGACCAAATAAACAGCAATTCTCATTACTGCTTAGCAGACATATTGTATAAATGTATCATTTATGGAGCTTAGGGAGCAGATTGTGTTCCCCTGTGTTCCCCCAGCCTTTAAATTTCCAATTTAGAGATAATTTAGCACAAAAGAAAGGGGGTTGGGACAGAAAGTGAAAGAAGAAAGCTGCAGAAATGAAAGAACATCTTCAGCTTCGCTGGAGGGGACAGATCTACCACCAAGCGATCGCCTGTTTTTTTTTCTTCCTCTTCTTCTTCCTGTAATTCTCCTGTGATTGCACAGCTATGTGACAGTAGTTAATTTGATAAATGGGGCAATGCTGTCAAACAGCAGACAGAAAGTCATAAACTGTGCTACATCTACGTTGACAATTAGGTGGCCTTTAGAGAGAAAAATGAGAATGCGGATGTGATCATCTCCCAAGTCAAATATCTTCAAGAACACAAATTTCAAGGTTTATTGTCAAATATAAAGATTCAAAGAGTGTCGTTTTCTGCACAGATCTGTCTCTGTGGGGACAAAGTTTGGAGGGAAACCTGGTAAATATAAACCAGTTTCTCCCGCAGCAGGAAATCACACGTTCTCTGCATGAAGACATAAAACTCTTTGTTATTTTTCATCATAAATCAATTACATTGACAATTCTCTTTTTTAACCAACTGAATGTGCACTTGCAGCTAGCCGCCCGATGTCTCTCTATTAGCATACAGGGGACGCGAAGTGACATCAAGCCAAGGTATTGTTTTTGGATCAGATCGGAAAATCTTAGTGGAAAATCACCCAGAACAAGAGCAGCTGATTTTAGGAATAAAGGTGGATTTATTTGTAAAGTAAGTTTTAAAGATGGTGATTCTTTGAAAATATTTTTCACCAAATAGAGTAGCAACGCTATGAAAATCAAACAATCAATATATGTGTTGTTTTTCTGTTTTAGGTAAAACCAATTCAATCATGCTATACACTGATGTGAAATAGTAATAATTTGTCTCAATGTCATCCAACTATGAGAGTAATCTGTAATCCCTAGCTGCGGTATGATTTGATTAAGAGAGTGAAGAATGGAAACTAGGAATAAGAAAAAAGCTAATCTACTCTTTAGCATGTGACTTAGTGGACACAAAGTCACATGTCTTGTCTAAACAGAGACTAAAAGAGGACTCGCTACTCTACGACAAAAATAAAAATAATAAAAAGAAAGCTTCTGTAACCTCTTTGTAAGCCAGCCTGGAAAAGAAAGTAATCTATCCATCATCTAAACCCAGTTATCCTTGCAGGTTCGCGTGGAAGCTGGTGCCCATCTCCAGGGATGGGTTATGTGGTGAACAAGTTGCCAGTCCATCGCAGGGCAACACAGAGACATGCTGGACAGACAACCATGCACACACTCACAATTTAAAGTAACCGATTACTCTAAGCTCCTCCCATCGTCCAAAAACAGAACCTGAAGAGAACCCACAGGAGTTCAGGGAGAACATGCAAACTCCGTGCAGAGAACGCTTTGTTGCTGCAATGTTCTTTAAAGACAGCATTAAACAAAAAAACATGTGAAAACTAAAAAAAAAAATAAATAAATAAAAAAAAGGATAACACAACCAGTCGCACAGTTGTGCCCCAGTATCCCTCCATTCTGCGTTTTCCTCCCACATTTTCTTTAATCACAAACGACTAATAGAAGAGACCTTTCTTTTTTCTCAACTCAGGCAGATGTTCAGTAGGCGCACCTACTGTTCTTATCCTCATACAAACCTTTGAGTCTATAATCGGCTGCTCTGTCTTCCCCATCAGCTGCTAAAGTCATTAGAAAAGAGACTCATTATTCCAGCCCCTGAAGCAATATCTGGGAAATAAGTGTTTGAATTGCTGAAAAGTCACACAGACATTCTGATTAATATTACAGCGTGCTTAATCATCAGCTTCACTCACAAATATGGATGCTGCTCATTAGAAATATGTTTTTTACAAGCAAAGATAATAAAATATTATGAAAAACGTAAATGCTTTAGAAATAGACTAAGGTAATTTTTATAGGGGTAGACATTCTGAGAGCACGGTCTATTCATTATAAAGAACAGTTTGCTTCTCTCCCAACTTTTCATCCTTTTTCTTCTTCATTTCTCTTGGTCTCTCTGTTTTCTTTTGACAGAGCAGGAGCCAGTTCACAATCTGACCACAGCAGTAAATCTTGAGGGCAGACCTCACTCCTCTGACACACTAACTAATGTCCTACGAGCACCGTGATGATCACGCGTGTTTCTGTGTGGGAGGAGAGCAACCTCATTAATTTTATCTACGGTGAAGCTGCCACTTAAATCTCCATGGTTTTCTGGATAACAGTCAGTACCTTAGCATTGCTAATGTGTGGGTTTTGAATGCATGCATTCATCTGAGAGAAAACTAACTCTTCTTTATCTTTGAATAGCCATGTTACTTTTGGATATGAAATAGTATAAAAAATATAAGAAGAGTCCTTATAAGCCACCATGATATTGGGAAGTCTAAAAAAATGGGAATATTGTTTATTTATAGCAGATAAACAGTAAAAGAAAACTGTGACTTTAAAAAAAAGGTTGGTTTCAATACAAACTATAAGCTACTGAAAACAAGTTATGCAACATAAAACAAACTTTCCTCTGAAAATGACGGCTAGCTGGAAGTAAAAACTCAAAGTAGTAAGAAAACTAAGAAAAATCATGTTGAATTCCTGTTTACATCAAGACTTGAGGGATGATTCTTTACAACTGAATAGCACTATAAACAATGAAGAGCGAAATAAAAACTGTAATACAATGTTCAAATATACAAGCCCATGACGGCAAGTAAGATTTTAGCTTTGAGGGTTAGCGGTAGCATTTTAAGCTAAATTTAAAAAATTTAAGACACGTTTGTTCTCACTGTGTTGTCTTAGACAATGAAAACAAAGTATCAATTCCTCTCAACAGATGATTATAATATTAACTTTTTATTTTATTTGCTAGCTAGAAAGTCTGAAGACAGAACTGCTCGTTAGCTTCACTAGCTATGGAAATCAATCTGTTTTTGGGGATGCTATCACACAATGGCAGGCGTTTGATCATGTTAATGTGTCTGGTGCTGTAAAGAGGCATTCAATACTTCAAAGTGAACAAAGGTTAAAGGTTAAAGAGTTGTGGAGAAATCAGTGGGATCAGTATTCCCTTGCTTGGAGAAAGAGGTGGCAGCAGAAATCCTATAATTTATTACACTTTTCCACATTCAGTCGAGTGTGATTGTGCAACAGCAACACATAATTTGACTTAATATATTTCACACTAAATAATAATTTAAAAAAAACATTTCATATTAAGCACAGAATGATGGCTTTTCACTGAACGACATGATGCAACTCAAAGTAGATTGAAGCCTGCTTAAAATGTATTATGTTTTCATGTACATGCAGAGTCCAGACTATGGATGAGTTGGTTTTCAGTGTCCGTCTATAGAGGGTCACCTGGTATTTGCAGTGTTTGGAGACCAAATCCAGTCCACGGATACTTGACACACCTTCTAACAATGCTAGTAATTTTAATGTACACAAAGCGCTTTGGACAACCACAGAAATTAACATCTTCAGTCTTTACCTCTGCCAATCAGCACCGACGAGAATAAATGCAGCTCCTGAATTGGCTGCGTTACAAACCCAAGCCAATTGTGTCATCAGAATATTTTAGATAAGATGTAAAAAACAACATGTAAACGTGGATTTTCTGCAAATAACTTGGGATTGACATTCCACAGAAAAATGCTCAAATGCGTTAAATAGGTTATTACAATTTTACATCCTTCTACGTCTGCAGTATAAGTTAAGAGAGAAGAAAAGGCCAGTGACTGGAATTATCCCTCACGTATGAAGCAGAGAAACCCAACATTCTCCTTCTCCAAACTGTTGCTGAGCACTCCTGATCAGCTGGCTGAAAGTGGTCGAATAAACTTTACTCTCACTTACAAGGCAGGTGAAAAAGTTCTTTATTTGAAATATTGGCTCTATAAGGTAACAATGCAATGCAGGTCTAAACAAATTACTGCATTTTGGAGGTGTTAATCTATTGCTCAGTTAATACTAACTTAGAAATTAAACTTTATATCTGAGTCTTTCAGTTTGATGGAGGTTATGTACTCTGACATCTGGTTTAGTTTAATAGAGTTGCAAATAAGATAGAATGAAACACAAACTTGATTATGAAAAAAATCTAGTTAGATTTGTTTCATAGTTGATTAAAAGCATTTAGACAAACATCTAATAAACAATAAGCTACACACTGAGCATTACATTTCTTGTTTCCCACTGTAATGCTTCAACAGGAGTTCATAATTTGCCATTGTTCCATGTTGTGAACCTGCTGAGGTTTTAATTAGGATGTGATTATGCTGTTTATAAAACATTAAAGGTGAAAGAGCTACAGTCCATTTTAAAAACTGTCTGATTCTCTAATGGTAAAGCTAAACCAGAAACATTTCCAATAATCGCAGAGCGAGAAAACTACTACATCAGCATAATGTAAGTCGATTTTTTATTTTTATTTTTTTGTATGTGGAGGCAAGTGGCTCGACCAAAACACGAATCAGTAGGCAATACACTCACTGGCAAAAAAAAAAAAAAAAAAAAAAAGGCAGGAGGGCTGAAATCATTCCCCAGACACAAGGCACAATTTCAGCGTGATCATTTATTCTGTACAGTATAATGGTCAACAATCAGAGAATATGTGCTCCAGGCATGGTGTTATCTCCCATCACATCACCCTGGCTACAACCCCCAGAGTCCTGTAATGCAGATAATATTACCCTGCTGCTGGCAGTGCTGTTCAGATTGTCTCCTAGGAACAAAGCAAATGGCAAACAACTGCACTTCTGCCACATTCATGACTGGGTTTGGGGGAGAAAAAGTCATATCACAAGCATTAAAGATTTCACATATCACTGTTTAATCTATCCTTTGAATATCAAAACCACGCCACGACCAGTAGATGAAAATACGGGGAAATCTAATGGCACTGAATGGATAAATAGAAAATAAGATCACAAAAACCAAAAAAACTAAACACATTTTTAAGTTGAATACTACTCAACTAAAGAATGACTTAAAATACATCAGAAAGGAAACGAGGAAACAGAGAAATAGAAATAGAGAAAACAGGAAGCACACAGAACATGTGTCTTCTGTGCTCTTTTTCTCACCAAGTGAGGAAAAGAAACTGAGATTTGCCAAGAGAAACTTAAAAAAAAAAAGAAACTGAGTGGAATCTGAACTGAAAACCAAGGCTGAAAAAACAGAACATAAATATACAATGTACACCAACTGTGTGAAGGACTCCTGAGTTTGAGACTAGCGGTCTACACAAATCCTTAACATCACGACACTGCTCACATGGGATCAAGATACATTTGTTGGACAACATTCAAAAGTTTACTCTGGATATGTGAAATGCATAACACACTTTTCAGATTTAGATTTGTAAACACTTTTACTAAATATAATAATTTGATCATTATAATTTAATGAGCAATTATTATTACCATATATTATTGTAAATCTCACGCCGCGACTCAACCATCCAATCTGAAATATTATCATATTGTATCTGCATGTCTTGGTTTGCAGCAGGAGTCTTTTGTTTACGTAGATTTATTAAAGAAGATCAATCTTATAATGCAGTAAAAGCCACGATTGTTAAACTCCCCTTCATCTCCAGTTATTGGTTGTCTTTCCACACAAACAAAAAGATCCGAGTCTTGCTTCACTGCAATACATCTATGTTATGTATATGTCATCCTTGCTTTCTAGGGGCTCACACCCCTAATGAATAATACAAAAAAAACAAACATGCTTTCTGTCAGTTTAACTTTACACTCTCATGTCCCTCGGCTGCTGGCTCAGACACAATGGCCCGCAGCAGCGCTTATCATCATTGAACAGCAGAACGAGCATAAAAGCTCCGGTCTGCCTAATCTCTGGTCAAACACAAACCACAGCCTCAACGCTGCTTACGGCAGTAAACTGCTGCTTTATGCTGAAGCTGTAGCTGTTCAGGGGGACACGCATTAGGACTTTGCTAAATGAACCATAGAAATGCGGCAAAGCCCGTCTCCAGGGGAACTGTTGCCAGAGATACCGTGGCTAACAGGAAGAGAATTTTGTTAGTGGTTAGGTTACCTGTAGGGATGCTCAAGAGACCTTTATTGATGCTACTTGAAACATATTTCCCCATTGGTTTCCTTTCTTTTAATCTTGTAAAAAAAAAGTGTTTGCTTTTTTTCATTAATAAACATCAGACATAGATTACCTGAGTAATCACAACAACTTTTTAAAAGATTTCATTGATTCAGGTAAATAGCTGTCCAAATCAACTAGGTTCAATACAAAAAAAATACATGTCCACTATGTAAATAAATAATGGATAAATGTTGACTAACTACATGTCTAATTATTGCCAGACCTGTAGAATTAAGAACTAATTTAAACAGAACCTGTCTGACAGCATGTAGTAGGCCACGAGACCTCACCTTGTATAACAATTTATCATGCCTTGACCAAAAAAAAAAAAAAATGGAAGAACAAGTATGAAAAAAATCAATGACATTCATTAACCTAGAAAACCACAGTGAGAGCCTTTATCCATGAATGGAGAACAAGGAGCACTAGGGAACCTTCTGATTGCTCCCACAACTCCACAAAAAGGCCATATAAGAACGTAAAACATCGTATGAAGAACTGCAGGCATCAAACATTTCCCCTTAATGGAAATGTGTTGTGATTTCTAAATGTAAAAAAAAAAAAACATCATCCCTTTACAGCGCTGCATTTCCTGATGGCTGCCTAAGGAGAATATATTTGGAAATGCTGTCTTAGATGAAGATTGCGCTATTGTCAAGATGTCTTTACAATACACAGCAGGGGCATATGAGCTGTATATAGTTAGCTGTCAACATCCATTCAGCGAGCGTCACACCCGATTTGATTGCTGCACAATTTTTTTTATGTGCTGGTAACAGTTCAGCTCTAATTACTTGCTCTCTTCAGTCCCCCTCTTTACACTGGAACTGTGCCAATCTGTTTCCACAGTTTCAAGAACCCCAGCATCAATTACCTGATCCATCATTCATAGGTCCCCATGATCATTCTAGAATCTGCACATTCAATTGACATACATTTTGTACCCCAGTCGAGCAATGAAGAGATTGAATAGCACACAAACACACACACACACTAATCAGGAAACGTACAGCGACCTCTCAGACTTTCGACATTAATGTGAATGCACAGGCATATTTTTGCCAAATGAGGACAGTGAATAATTATGAAGATGAAAGGCAGAGTTTACACAGACAGTCATTTCAATTATCCCAGCTCCTTTGGCAGTCTGACAGCTGCCGTCTCTGAAGGTTACGGGCTCAGCTCGCCACAGTTAGGTCAAGGAGCCAAGACGATTATTACCACTTCCTTCAACTTCAAAAACAACTCAAACATTTTGGATGGATACCAACAGATACTTTAGATGATAGGATGAACAATGGCATGGAGCCAAGCCAAGCAGTATTGGATATACCAACTTCTTTAATAAATATATTTACAGCCTAAACCGTGATTAAAAGCAAGACCAGGCGGGGAATCGCAGCAGAAACACAACATACACCTATGCTAATGTGTGCTCTTTTTTTTCTGCTACCATCTGGTGATGAAAGCAGGCATATTCTTTTCATAGCATCTCAATGTCATATCATTAGTTAACACCTACTCATCTGTGCAAGCGAAGAGTGTTTTCAAAACAGGGAAGTATGGCTTCTTCCAAAAACACTGCATCTATGAGCGCATGGATTGAAACAGAAGCTCTGCTATAAATAACATAAATGAGAATATACCTCAAATGTGTCTTTCTGATAACAAATATTGGTCTATGACCTTTTTTGAAAACTGGAAGAACTATGAAACATATTTTTCAAACCCCAAATAAAAGCAACTCACACAAAACTTGGACTGATCGACCTTTCAGGCAAATCTCACTCAATAAGTTTTTATCTGAGTGATAAAGGCAACCTAAGAAAAAAAAAACAAAAAACACGTAACTGAAACCAGTCTGAAAAAGGTGAGTCAATGGTGGGTGACTGAGTCAAGTTTCAAACCTGTGAGTCAGTCTCCAGAAGGGTGGAGGGTTACCAGAGCATCAGCCTACCACACCCCTTTCATTGCTGTCAGATAACAAAGAATAAACATCCAGAGTGGCTCTCTAGATTCCACACATGGCTGTTAAAATGTTCAGATCCTTAGTTTGATAACTGCTGAAGCAGATTTTAATTCAAATTCAGCTTTCAGTTCTCTGCATGAGTTTGTCACTTCAATATTTCTCCACTCGACTTTCTATCCATCACACTGTGAGGACAGGCAGCACCAAACACTTTCTGACAGATTTAGATCAGGATTCCAGCTCGGACATTCCAAGCCTTACGATTTCCTCTCGTGAAGAAATTCTTACAATGATTAGAATATTTGTTTGGACTTATCACAATCCATCTTCATCTGCAGCTTTCAAACAGAAACCTTCCTACCTAATGAATTCAATTCTTTAAGGTGCAGGTGCCGTGTCTCTTCTTTTGGTCTTTAGACACTAGCTTAACCTAAAACTCCCCCCCACCCCCCCATTTCATTACATTCAACCTTTCACTTGTATTTCTAACAGATCCCTCTGTCCCCAGAAACTGAAAACTTCATTTTTTCCCCAACCACAAATGTGAACAAACAGGTTCAAGATGGCCCAGTGAACATTTTAGAGTCAGATTTGCATATGGGATCGTTCCTCTGTGGATGAAGCAGGTGGTTATTGGTTAGTAACTGAGTTAAACAGGGGTTGGAAATGTTGGAAAACCAGTGTCCAGAACAAACTGTGCACAAATCAGCTACTTCATGTGCTGCTCTTGCACAAAAATGCTAATGCAGAAAGGAAAAGTCAGTCAAAAATAAGTAATGGAAGAAACGGGGTAAGAAAGACAGATGAGAGGAGATAGAATTCTGTGTGAGCTTCTTACAGAGAGATTATGGAGAAGAATGAGATTTTCTTCACTGGTGCCTCGAGGGAGGAACGCTATATTCAGTTTAGGTTAAAAGAAAGTATTTGGGAAAGAAGCAGGAAAATGTGCAGCATGTAGGACTTTGATTGGGGGACAAGACCTAAAGGGATTTTTCTTCTGGATGAGGGAATTGGGCTTTAAGCGAGCCACATTCCAGAAAACATGGCAAACAGCTGCTAAAAACAGCATTGAAGCATTAAAACTGTCCCAATCAAATAACTGGGAGATGCCATTTGTTTACCTTTCCAAACACCTCCCTGTTTCCTAACCATCTTTCCCTCTGACCATAAGCTTTCTGTGACCAGTTCTCCTTCTCTGGAGCAGTGACTGATAGTGAGGTGCCAGTTACATGGGCTGCCTGGGTAACCTTAGCCTTCTTTTTGAGCCGGGCCCTAAAACGGGGGGGGGGGGGGATCCTGGCCCTGCAGGTTGAACAGCCTCGTGTGTATGCACTGTTGTACGCCCACAGGTGTCATTTACCTTTGGTACATTATGAGAGAGCAGGAGCACATGACCCGTTTCGAAGCCATGACTCATGCACAGAAAATATAAAGGAAGTGAAGATTTTATTTTAACTACGGCAAAATTCTCTGAAATCATGAAAAAATATCAGTTCATGCTAATGTCTAATGAAGAAGTTTGCTTATCTGTGATTAAAAAGGGGATTTCTATGTTTAGTCAAAAAAATGGAAGCTGTAATAAATCATCTTATTATTGGTATGGAGTTCAGTAATAATCCAACGGTATAATAATAATTGACAAAACTGCCAACAGTGCAACATTTTGAAGAGCTACTATAATGTATGAAAAGGATCAAGTTAGTCTGGAATGACAAAATGAGTAAAAGAAAATAGAACCAAAGACGTTAAAACAACTCAATCATCAGGCATGTCCAGCTTAGGGCTGAAACCATTAATCACATTAATGCGGATTAATCAATTATTGGAAAAATCTTCAGCTAAATTAGTAACTGGTAAATGAAGTGGAATATACAGCCTCAATAAAGGTAATTATCTTTTTTGAGGTCATTAAGCCAAAAATGTACAACAGTGTGTGCATTTTGCTTTAAAGACAAAAAAAAAAAAACCTTCGGTCTGTAAATATGTTCTACCCAGAATGCCTCAAAGGGCACAATTTTCGTTTCATCTGATTTAAAGCATGTACCTTTTGTGATTAAAATTATTAATTGGTTGATCAAAAAATATATCAATAGATTAGCACTACACTGTATTGATGATAAGTCAAGCAGAAAGGGCTGAGCTGTTCACATGTTGGTATTATTACTATGTATCAGCTGCAGATGAATCCTTTGCTACCAATGATCAAGAGTTCAATGAAAGGAATGGCATGTTATTGCATTTAGTCAATAAAATATTTATTTCTTTATTTAAAAAAATAATAATTCAATCATTTATTTATATATCTGATTGTATTCCTAATATTATATGAAAAGCTTAAGTGGTTATATGAAAAATCTGGAGAATGTGTCATTTTTTAAATTTGATTAATAGTCAGAAAAATCAAAATAAAATAAATCTATTACTGAAATAATCTTTGATTGCAACTTGACGATGCTAACAAACTGATAATAGTGTATTAAGTTTATTGTTGCTTTAGTTTCAATGAACACATTCTTAACTGCTCGCAGCCACTTGGAAAGCAAGTGTACTGCAGCGACTGGAAAGCGCAGCAGGTTCATATACTGACACAAAGGCAGCCTTCCTGACAGCGTGTGGGTGTCCTGTGGAAAACTCGTCCTTTGGTGTGTTTGCTGGAGCATGTGTACGTACAAAGTGACTGGTCGGGCCCCAGTAGGTGGGGTGTGGGGCTGCTGTGGGTGAAAATGGCACACAGCACCATTGCATGGTTTCTCAACCACCAGACAGATGTGCTGCAGTCCCACATGCTTATTACACACCAAGGGCAAGGCAGGGGAGTCGCATGCACAGCTACACACACACCCCAATGGGCTACCATGACATCATAAAAAGCAGAATGAACCACAAGGACACATGAACGCCACATATGTGTATTTATGTGCAGCTGCAGCCCAGTAACAGTTTCATCCTTACTGACAACATCAAGACAGCTGCAACATTAAACTTCATGTGAACCAAGAAAATGAGGCCTTAAAATGGGAAAATAGACAACTATGATGGATGAACAGAAAACTATTCTGATGATATTGTTTCTAAAATGGATAGAGCCCGTTTCACCTTGCTGAGTGTGTCATATATAGCCTTACACTCCTGTATTATTTAGCAACAGTTTGGAGGTTGAAAAAGGAGAAGAAAAAAAGCTGTTATGCAAACCATTTAAAACAAAAATGTGTTCACAGTGTAAGGATGTCAAACTGGTATTTTTACTCAAGGTTATCACAACTCCAAAAACTTAGTCTTTGTAAAAAGATGTGTTCCACTTTCTGGCCACAGGTATTTTAAAATGAAACCGTGCAGAAGAAACAAACGACCAAATCTCAACAAAAAAAAAAAAAAAAAGATTTCCTAAAAAAAAAGGGGAGGTGATGACCTGAGCCAATATGTTGCCCGACCTGAATCCGCCAGAGCAACTTTCAGGTATTTTAAAGTCAGAGGGAGAGCAACACATCCCCTCTAGCCAGAAGAACAACGTACAAACAGTCTGAAGAATGGCAGGCTCTTTGTCCTCCAGGCTGACAAGATTACCTTCAAACGAAAAATGTGCTCAAGTGAAAAACAGCAGTATAACTGAGAGCTTTTTAGATCACGCAAGACGTCACATTGCACTGAGGTATACTCGCTTTATTAGGAGAGTTTGCTTTTCTCTGCTACAATGTACAAAAAGAACAACACTGTTTCCTTTTTTTTTAAGATTTCTGTTTGTGTCTTATTTCAAAATGGAAAAACGACTTGGCTAAACACAGGAAGTAATCAGCATGTATATTCAACAAAGTATTATTCTACGGTCTCCACAATGCTGCATTTCAAAGTGTTTAATACGTAGCAAGCTCCCACAATAAACTTCAGCAAGAAACAGAAGCAAACAGCCTCGCATTGCTGCAGGCTGGCAGCATGAAGTAAACAAACAAGTTCCACAAACACACAGAGCGGCAGCAGCGGAGAAAGAGGACAGAGCGTTTTTTTTTTTGTGTGTGTCTATTTTGCCTACATTAACGAGTTTTTTTCTGAGATTCCTCCCTGATGCATTTCGCCCAAAGCATCCTTGATTCTGCAAACCACACCAGCAAATGTTTCACAACAGAAAGACTTCAACTGTTTGCACTTTAGCTCAACTTTGTAATTTTGACCTTTCTGACGAAACCAAATGAATTTTGAGGCGCCTTGTGGCTGTACAACACAGACAATGTTTCAACTTGCAAACATATGTGGCTGTATCTACTTTGAAAACAAACTGAAAATGTTTCTTCTTAGAAAGGCAAACAGAAATGTATTTCACATACGTCGCTTTGCAGAAGTATTCATGTGGTCTTGAGCTTTTCCACATTTCGTCCTGGTGCAGTCAGAAACCTCAACGTACTGCACTGGGAGTTAAAGTGATAGACCAGCAGTCTGCAGTCTCTGGCTCTAGAGACATTTTGTGGTGTTTTTAAAATATAAAAATTGGTTTTAAGTAGTTCCTCCGTCTTTTTTAGTGCAATATCTGATTTGAGTTTCCACAATAGAAGAACTCTGAAGGTGGAAGGAAGATACATCAGGTATCAGCTTCATATCTTAAAGGTGAATTCTTATTTTGTGTTCAGAAATATTGACCTTGTTCTCCTCCATCACATTTGTCCATTGATTGTTTTAAGAGCTAAAAAAAACACCAATTATTTTATGTACACAGTACATTAATAAAACCTGACAAATATCTCTTTTTTAAAGGTCAAACTGGTTTTGTGACTCTAATAAATTGCATTTGGTAGAGGAGAGAGCAATATTGTCTCTTTGAACTGTATTTGGTTGCCTGTCCCAGTTATAAACAAACACACAGTAGTTCATACATGTGAAGTTGATAAAAGAAAATGATTAATGCATCATCTAAATATGCAAGGAGTATGGTAGCCTGCCAAAACATGGCTCTCAAAACAGCTGGTTATAACATCTACACATTTGACCTTGATGGAGTGGTAAGAATGAGCCATTTTTTGGAAAAAAAAATGGCTCATTCTGACATGCAAAGCACTACATGTGGCAGAAAACAAAGGCTACAAATCATCCTGAAAACTCCATGCCTGTGGTGACATATGGTGGTGGCAGCATCATGCTGCAGGGATGCGTTTCTGCCACTGGGACATGAAAGCTCATCAGGGTAAACTAGATATGGCAAATCGTGGAGCAAACGCCAGAGCGCTTAAAAAGCAAGGGTTTCAAAGCTCCGCGCTAAAGAGCCACAAATGCTTCCATTCCCCTGTGGCTGCTGTGTGCTCCACTAATCTGCCAGGCAGAGTGTATGGATGATGGAGAGAAGACAGGGAAGAAATGAGAAGGGGATTCATGACAGGAGTAGATGTGCGTCTTGTGTGTAACTTGTCTCAGCATGTGTGCACGCGTGCGTGCGTGCGTGTGTGTGTGTGCGCGCGCGCGACCGCGTGTGTTTGTTGAGGTGGAGCATGCGGTGGTTTCTGCTCATGCGAGCGCGCAGCTCGGAGAGATGAACCGAAGTCGGTTTCGTTGTTCTAGAGGGAGTTCACGTCACACTGCTGAAACAAACACAGTCAGCACGAACACACGGGAGAACACAGATGAGGCTCTGTGGGTGGCGAGCAGAGCAGCAGAGCCTCCCCAGATAAAAAACACTGTAAAATTATAGCCAGCCCGGGAGTATGCAAACATGAAAAATGACATTGTTGCAGTCGCTGTGAGGCTTAACATTTATTGTCATGCTAGCTTTTCATAAGAACCACCAGTAAACTTTATGTCTCATTAAATCGGCGAGGGAATGAAATGGGTTTTTATTCTGGTTTAAAAAGGAGGTGTATTTATCATTTAATTATACCTCATGAGCAGAAACATCTAAAAGATGAGCCACCAGACAGACAGATGCGATGAGTCATTTGATGTACGCTCTCTGAGTAAATATGACTCCCACACCCAGACAAGGAAAATAGCCACAACTTCAGCAGCAACAACAGATACGGGTCTGGAAACGAGATGTTTCTTTACAATGTTTCTGCTCTCACATCAAGAATGAAAATGGCTCCTTAGAATTAGATTTGCTGTGAAAAAGGAAGTCGTATTAAGTTACCCGACACTTTGATCAACGTAAAAATGTGAAATATGAATTAAAATGGCTTCAGTTTACATGGGTTTTTACACAAATCCGTAGGAGTTGGTGTCAAACCGCTAATCTTGTGAAAGAATATTACACCACTCAATAATTGTATTCAAATTCAAGGCTGCATTTTTCTCTGTTTTTCAATTTGAGATTACTCGACTGCACTGAAACATCAAATATTCAAATATCTTCCTTTATTTTCTTGCTCTTTATCGTGACTACCAAGTAGTGTTGAGAATGTTTTGCTCCTACTACTCTTTTTTTGTCAACAGAAGCCACATTTCTTCATCCCTAAAAAGAGACCTCTCTCTGCGACAATAAGCAGAGACTGATAACACCAATCTACTGTCAGGATATCTGGTGTATACAGAGTCCAGGACCGTTTTGACGGACAGGCCCACACACACACACACACACACACACACACACACACACACACGAGATGTTGTAAGAGTGGAGGTGTTTGACCCAAATTCTGCAAGGAGAGCTTCCAAATGGGTGGTTGAATGGGGAGTTTGGGGCGCGCGCGCACGTGTGTGTGTGTGTGTGTGTGTGTGTCATTAGACGTGTCAGGCAGGATCTGCGAGAAAGCACGAATGGAAGCAGTGGTTCAGCTGTGCGCATGGAAGCAATCAACCAAAATTAGCAACACAACCATGAGGACATGCTGAGCTGAGTACTGATGAGGAGGAGAAAGAGACAAAATATAACAAATAACACTTTGGCAGACTTCATTATATGCTGGGATAAATACTTTCTGTTCACTTATAAGTTCCATAGGAAAAGCCAAAGAGAAATTGGCAGATAACATGTTGGAAATCCTTTTGCTTTTTCAAATAAGTAAACATACCACATCAGGCGCAATGAGGTTAAAAGTCATCAAAAGTTCATTTTCAGATTCTGCATAAAGCAGTGATGCAGCAACCTGATACCAACTCAATCTGTTCGCTGGAGCTACATATCTGTTTACATAAAACCCATAAACTACATTTACTGGAGAAAACGAATGACACAGGATCCAACAGCAAAACTTTTTTGTGTATGCTTGATTGTTTCCACTGGCTTTTACAGTAGCAAAATTGGACAATGAAGACGGGAGGCGCACGTAAATCGAAGCTGCGTTGTCAGAGCATTCAAATTGATCCAACACCCTCTTAAGCTGCACTAGCCAAAGTAAATAACCTTTAACAAGGAGTTGTGAGCCTCAGGCTGCACTGACCCAACTATAGGGTGAAGCAAAGGATGTAAAGATGGGGAGGTAAACCGAGGAAAAGACACAAAAGGCATTTTCCACAATTGAGTAAGATTAAGTAACAGGCTAAAAGATGGGAGTAGAGTCTCTGGTGAGCCACTATGTACTATTAGTAAAGCAGTAATATTCCAAAACAATGCAGGTTATCCATAAAAGAGAGAAGCTGACGGTGCGTATTGAGTGGGAAAAAGGAAGTGTTGGAAAACACAAGCGCATCCATCAGCTGCAACTTTTTTTTTTTTTTTTTTTTTTGATCTTTACAGGGTCAGTTTACAGAAACATAGAGAAGCAACTATAGCATCAGCATTCACACTGCCGTTCCCAAAATATCGCCTGGCTTTCTGCCGTCTCAGCAGCATCTCATATTTATTAGCACAGAAGAAAGCCACACCAACAGCCAGGAAGAAAGTGGCTGTGGGGAAATCAAAGAACAGGTAGAGCAAGGTGAGGGTGTCCTCTTAAAGGAGGGGGATTCAGCCTCTAATTGAAGCCATCAATAACCCACCACACAGGTCTGTCAGCCATATCTTGGAGACTGACAGGCTGGCCACGTGTGAATACACAAACGCACACACAGGCGCCTGCAGAGAGCACAACTGTGTCAGATGTCTGATAACCTTGAAGTACCCCGTCAGCTCTTGTCAGCAGAAGCAGGATGATGTTTTCAAAAAGCAATGATAAGTTTATTTTTTTTTTTTTTGGGGGGGGGGGTTTTTTTTTGGTTTACACGGTTTCTGTGGGGGTCAGAATAATTATCAAATTCAAACAACTCAGTTTTAGGCCATAAGAATTTTTAAGGGAATTAAATCTAAAATGTTTTCCTCTAAAGTTCCTCTAACGGTTTATTTGTCATGGAAAGGTGCAAATTCAGTGAAACATGGTTTGAAAACAGGGATTTGGAACAAATACAGATGACACGAAACCTCTAATAACCAATATTATTTTATTTGCTGCTTTGTTTTTTTGTTTCACTAAAAGCAAGCAGATTACGATGTATATAATTCACTCAGTATTTACATTTACTTTAATGACATCTTAGAACTCCACGAGGAACATGAATTTGCACCGCTTACACCTAAAAATAAAAAGGCCCTTAAATTAGTTTGAAACAATAATGTCCCACCATTGTACTTTAACAGATGTGACCTCTAACTAAGCACCTGTATTATCCAGACTGGGTCCTTAACAACCATATGGGACGCAGGCTTGTTCTGTTTGAGTCACCAAATGCCACATGTCTAAAATATGTTTTAACAAGCTTCGCCTCCAGAGCTAAATTAATTGCGGTTTTGTCGTGTCCTACACTGAAAATACCCTCATGGCTGCAGGCCTTTTTACGGCCCTCTGTTTATTACTCATCACGTAAGTTTATTTTGAAATCCGTTTTGCCCTTTTTCTTCCCCCATCTCTTTGCTCGCTGATGTTTCCACGCCTCGAAATGATGCCACTCTGAAAATAGATGTATTCTGTCAAAGAAGGAAAGATGAAGACATGTCTGTAAACACAGAAACTCGACGTCCCACCCAGTCTGTCCTTTTCCTTTTCCTGTTTAAGATTCATGAATCAGTCTCACCATTTTTTGAAGCTTATTTAAAAGCTTTGGGACAACTCCCTCCATTCATTAGATTGTTTTTAAATGTTCTGAGTGCTAAATAGTTGTACCCATTTTGTGGTACAAAACTGATGCGCAGTTTATTACTTTGGGGGCTTCAAACACGGACAATTTCCAAAACAGGTAATTAAGAACTAAGGCAATTGCTATAGGTTTTGGGGAATTTACCAACTCTTAATTTCGGGGTGCTGTGGTGGCACAGGGGTAAAGAACCACCCACATATGGAGGCCTCACTCCTCAAGTACCGGCCTGATGACCTTCGCCGCATGACTTCCCCCTCTCTCATTACCTACTTTCCTGTCTAACCACCACTTTCAAATAAATGCCACTAGAGCCAATAAAACCTTTAAAAAAAGAAGAAGGATGCATCAATTAAAGGGTAAATACAACTAAAATACCCCAAATCCAAAGCAAAACAAACTCATATCTCACCAAATTAGCTTTGACAGCTAAATCCAAGATTTCATTAGCAGTCAATAATAATTTTGTGCTGGGGTCAGCTTTAAAGGATCATTCTCTCTGTGTGGTTTGATAACTGGTTAAACAGATGCATTTATTCCAAAAATACTGATTATCTGTTGCTTTTTGTTAGTTAACTACTGCATATTAATATGGTGATTGACAATAGATTTCAAATGTCATGACAAATGTCCAATATTAATGTAAAAACCCAAACAGATTAAGAACTTATTATCTCATATCAGCCATTCCTAAATTCAGTGCTCCTCATTTTAACCTCTGATACTGAAAATCAGTCAGTCTGCTGAGTAAGACTCAACCGGAGACTCGAGTCCATGTTTGGTCTTTCTCCAAAACATTTAATGCATTTTTGTGAGATTAAACACATCCATGCAGGTGTGACATCTGAATTAGTCGGGTGACGAAACTATTCTGTTTAAGAACTAAAAAAAAACATTTCTCAGCTGCCGGTGAGGTTTCTAAGAATTCAGTCTCTGAAAAGAAGAAAGGCAAAACAAGGAGATTTTGAAATTCTCCATCTATAAAGCGATGAAATCCAGCTTGTTTCTGACCACAGCGCATAAAAAATGAAAGGCTACGCTGCCAGCTAATACGGTTGCATAATCGCCGTAACTGATGCACAGAGAATAAACTCAGAGAAGCATCAAGGCGGACGGTGAAAAACACAAAGAATGACCATTGTTTTCTGTTCACAGAACTTCGCAGCGTTAATCACCCTTTGTGCACTGCAATTATTCCTAAAATATACAGCACACTAGGCTTCATGGTGGATTTTCCTTAAGTCATGTCAAGATTTTCCTACAAATCACTTCCTTAGTGTCGAGGCAAACACTCACAAGTGGTGGAGACTTAGTGACACTCAAGTCAACAAAAAAGGGGGGATGCGATTTTCATGCAGTATTTATGGAAACACTGTAATTTTATTCTTGAATCAAGATGAAAAACACTTCCTTCTTTCAGCTTTTTCCAGCATACGCAGTATGTTGTGTTCTGTCCTGTCAAGAACTGAGCCTTCCACTAACATCTCCGTCCCGTTTGTCAAAGAAGTGACAGCATGACAACAAACCCGACCAATCAGAGTAAACAGCAACATTTCTAGAAGAAAATTCAATAAAATTCCCTAAAGTCAAATTTAAATCTGATACATTCAGAGAAAAGTCAAATCATAAGAGGTACAAACTGATGATCTACTGCGGTTTTAATCTGAACATTGTTTTTGTATTTTACACTAAGTAACCAAGGTAACACCGTCACTCTGAAGCTTTCACAGATTGAAAAAGACAAGGAGTGACATTTATGGATTCAGCCGTGCGTCCGTAGCGGGGGGAATAGCGCTTTTTCCAAAGACACCCACATGCACAGGAGACACATAAAGTATGATGTTTTCTTCAGTAACACACACATCTACAGTAGTAACACTTCAACACTGCAAAAGCAGATATACTGTAAAGCTGAAATACCGTCATGGCTCTGATGCCAGAGGCAACACAAATCTCTGCCTGGTAGTGTTGCATTATGTCCATGAAACCATTGCTACCTTGGAAGTCTAATCAAATCCATTACAGCTACTGCTATCACAATAAAGAGATGGATTCTTCCTCCATGCTCAGATGTGTGATTTGAGACCTTGAAGCCATTTTTCTTCAAAACAAACTAAGTGGTGATGTCCATTATGTCCTTCTTGCGTGTTTAAAATAAACAGCCCTATATTTGTCATCATACGTGGATCTGAGATTGAAACTTTAGTACAAAAAATGACTGTAAATTCAACAATGACTCCAAATTCCTAATGTGCAAGAGTCAGATCTGCAGAAAAATAGGTGATGCAAACTTGCTACTAGGATCCAAAATCTCAGAGGAATGTTTCTGGCACCATGTTGAATCTAAAAAAAAAAAATGAAGCATTACAGAAGTTGTGTAGTCAGAATGGGGTCTCTCTGAGACAATACATTTTAGGTCTACCCTATAAACTTAATAGTGAGAGTTTAGCTCAATTTATGCACCTCGTCCACACGCTGAATTTAACACATTTGTACCCCCACAATGAGAGGACAAGAGCCACATTCATGTAACCCCAGCAACATGTGGGTTCACCTTCTTAGAGTTGGAGACAAGACTTAAAAGTAAGTTTGCAATATCAGACACAAGAGCAGTTTCTCTCTTTTGTGAACGTCTCAACATGCCTAACAGAATAAGACCGTGTCTAGAGCAGATGGAGCTAAGAATATTCAGAGCATCTTTAGTGACACAGGAATGACCCCACGCATTTTGTCCTCTGACTAATGTCCCACACTTCTGAGAAGGGGACGGAGACAATAGCATGTCAGTGTGACTCCTCATCACCCACCGCAAGTTACTAAAATAGAGTCCACTTGGAAATCGTTGCCCCACTGTGTGTGCACGAAACTTATTTGCACCAATGCCTGTCTGGATTATATTACTTCCACAATGAAATGTCAAAAAAAATACCAAACTAAACTGAGAGAACCTCTACAATTTCACTTGCCCAGGTAAACGACACTGTTTATTGCCTGAAACAGTGTTGTTTAAGGTAGAAAATGATGTGTGTTAGAGAACATTTATGTAGAACTTAAAGTATTTATTAACAAGACAAACCAAAATTGGAAATAATATGAAAGTACAGTAAGAATCTGAAGAATCTGCGTAAAACGTGCTTCAGATTTCACTAGCTGGCCTTGCTAGCTGTAAGCAGAGCTTTAGTTGTATGTGGGAAGCTCCATTTGTGTTAACTGGTTAAACTGGATATCTGTTCTCGTTGAACTGGTCATCAGCTCAAAGCTTTCTAGGAGGCGGGTATTTCAATGCAGATCCTATTCTGGGGTATTAAATCAAAGGGTGTTGAATACATATATGCTATATTTTCATGTTTTTGTAAATAAAGTTTAACAAACATGCATCTTCCTTACTTTCACTGTACACTTCTACTTCTATTCTTGATCTATTGTATAAAATAGAGTTAATGTCTGAAAATTTGTGATAAAATGTTTATACATAAACGTAGGGAGTGTGAATACTTTTGCAAGGCAACCATGCACTGCATCCACAGGCTTCAAGGCCCCTACCTCAGAAATGTTATTTTCTTAATGAAAACCAATTGTTTGAGGTTCCTGAAACTGTTCCAGCAACCACAGGATGATGTACTTGGTAAAGAAATGAAAAATAACTTACAGATTCAGTTAGGGCCTGCTAAAACATACATATCTGTCACCATAGTCCTTTTCCAAAAGGAGCTTTTTTTCCCTATTTGCTTATTTAAATCCAGGTGGAAACTTTTATTTGCACAGGCAGTGTATTTGGAGTCATACTGTGTAATCATGCTGCGCAGCAGAGCAGCGCTGCAGGAAGTCAGCTTTTCTACCTTTTTCATTACAAGTCAATATTAGATTAGACTGCATGTGTAAGTATAGACACATGGATGTTTGTGAGGATTTTTGGATTACGGCAGACAAGACGACATAGCGGTGGAGGTACTGAAAGTGAAGTGGGTAATGGGACACCCTGTGTCATGACAGTTTTGCAACAACTGGGCTCCAGTCTCAATAATTCATGACTGGGAACGGGATAGGAGAGGAAAAGTGGTGCAGGGAATTAGTGTGAACTTGCCCTTTTTGGCTAATTCAGTCCATTTTAAACATGAAAATTTGATTTTTTTTTTCATGAACGAATGTTGAGCAAAGGCAGTGGACGTGTAACATTGATTTTCCCACAAACACAGGGCTGATGAAGAAAATTGCTTTGCAGAAAAAGATCCATATTTTAAAAATGTAAAATGGGTGCACCACAAGGTTACAATTGAGGACCACTGCTCTTCTGCATTTCGGCACCAAATATGTGCAGATGATGCATTCACAAAGATAAGTGGAAAGAAAGTGGAGTCCTACATGTGAATTCAGCTTTCAAACTGGACATTTTTTAGGGTTATTTTCACCCACACACATTGTTAGACACCTATAAAGACTAATCTAGCTCAGAAATAAAATTCCAATATCAATGTGTACAGTATTGAAAAGAATGGCTTTCAGATACTAGTTGGTATGCTATCATATTAAACCTAATTTCAGCTAATCTGCTGTGTGTAGCAATAGGTGGGGTAGGGACAGTGCTGTGTAACTTGATACTTTAGATCGATCAAATGAAATTTTGGCAAATTCAGCCGTTTTGGTTGCATCACATTAAAAAGACTAAACTGTGGAAGCGGTAGGAAAGTGAATCTATAACTTTTTAAAACATTATGACACCTCGATAAAGATATCTAGCTCATGCCGATGTAAAAATAAAGTCAAAATGGAAGCAAGATAAGCTGACAAAGCAAAAGAACTTGAGGAGTGACTGGTTCTTGATGTTGTCTTGGCCTAAACAAAAAAAAACAAAAAAAAAAAAAAAGAAAGAAAGAAATTCTGAAACTGGGCTTAAAGAAAAATCTGCCTTTATTGTGTTTAGCATGCTCTAGGCTGAACAGCACAGCGTGAGGGTGGTAGGCAGGGAAGGAAAAATGGTCAGGGGAACACAAAAACAATATTAAGTGACATAAAAGAGATTCCACAGAAGGAGAGATGTTACCGAAGGGCATTTGGGACGAAGATAGAGGAGTGAGGAGGGGGGAGATTGCAACATGAAATCTGATCTCCTCCTCCGAGGCTGGAGTTATCCATTCCCTCTGCAGCTCAACAAATAACACACAACAAGAGGGAGTTAATACTCTGAGAGAACATAATGGAAATCAAACTACTTTTAAATCTGGTAAAAAAATGTTTTATTTTTATTTTCTAATAATGTCGGAAGGCATTTAATAACTGTGTGCTCACTGCAGAATTGGTTCTGCGTTTTATAAATCAGTTTAGAAGATTTCCTACGTATCCATCTTTGTGTTTGCAACCTCTATCCATAAGCATCTTGTACTCCAAGAAATCGCACCTTTCCGAAAGAGATGAATCTTTTTATGAACCAATAGCAATTTCCAATTTTTATAAAGCTTTCAAATACTGAGAATGGAATCACATGGAGCCCAGCTGGCAAACAGTTGTGGACTCTGAAGTGCTAAAAGGCAAAGGAACCAACATGGACTTCTCACTGGGATGTATAAAAACTATCTGGTCAATCATTCGGTTCACAACAACCTACCAGTGATAAAAAGATAAAGGAACATTTCTCTCCCGATTAGAGGAGCAAACAAAGTTACCAAAAGTTCAAGGAAATGGGGATTTCTACAACAACACTGTGGCCTTCAAACCTTACTTAATCCCAGCAGTAAACGGTGGGAAACTCCATTAAACCCTTAGTTAATTAGACAGTTTTTATGAATCGACAGTCTGTTGGTGCACCAACTGTAGATTGAAAGCATATGTGACAGAAGTCCATGACTAACAGAAAGAAGACATGCTATAAATAGTTTAAGGAACAGAGAGTAAACAAAGACTGGAATCCTAATAGAATCAGCTGAGCATGAACATGGGAAAAGATGGGACGGCGTTACAGGAAGGACGCCTGCTGCTGACAGTTGGCATCGATTAGGTTTGGTATGGATCGGTCGTGTAAACAACCGACGATTACAGCTTGCGCTTGAATAAAGATTCTCTTATAATATTATTTAACTGGGAACATAGCAAAGGAGTGACTATCATATAAGTTTATAGGGAAGCAAACATTTCCACTTCCTTGCGCTGGTTTATGAGTGCTGACAATCTGAACTATAATGCTGTAAATAGGACATAATGCATTAATTGTGCAAGAGGTCTGGTCTGAGCTGTTACATGGCATGGGGAAATTAACATAATCTGATTATTAATTGGTTACTTTCGCCTGATAATCCAGAAAAGAGCATCTGTTAATGTGAACATGACTTGGACTAAGGATTTATGCCACCAGGGTCAGACAATGTTTAAAACACAAACATCTGTTTCTTAACTGAAGGTTCATGGTTGACCCATGGCATTTATGGGAGGGTTTGCTCTTCTCTTGGATACTCTGACTAGCTAAACACAAGTCTCAAATCTTTCCACCAAAGTCTCAAGAAAAGTCCACAATAAAGTCATGAAACTCCCAAGTCCAAAGTCAAGGCATGCAAGCCTCGAGTCGAGTCCTAAACTTTTAATTTCAAATCTTAAACAAGTCATTTCAAAAAACATGTAACTTAATCTGAGAAATAATCATTTTAATATTTCAAATTATGTTGAAAAGTGTTTTTATTTACCAGAAGAGAACTTAAATATTGTCTACAAATCAGTGCTAATGTTGCCGTTTACAAATAAAACATCCAGTAAATTTAGAAAATTATATAAAACATTTCAACCAAAAGCATATTTCCAACTGAAGCACTACAAACATGCTTTTGCAATACTATGAGTCGTGATTCTATCTGCCAGCCTCGATACACTGACTTTCCCTGGTTCTTTCATGATTTCATCAAGTCGAAAGTCATTAAATTTGTGGCTTGAGTCTGACTTCATTCTAAATGCCATGACTTGAGTCCTCACTCTGTCACTTTTTAACACTAAAAGTGACTGATGATGTAATAAAGACAGCTAAAAGTACTCCATGATTATGTCAGGCTGATAAGATGGTGTCATTGAGAATCCAACAAAGTCTTCCTTTTGCTCTGTACTAATTCAGCACTTAGCTTGTATCTGAAGACAGAACCCAGATCTGGGGACGATGGCACTCTTTGAGTCAGTTTTAGGTCAGAAAACCAGCACAATATTCTCCTACTGTGCTCAATGATCACAATGTCTATTATTAGCAACACACCATAAAAATGCATTATGTTAAATTTTATGCATTCCAACGCTGCAGCAACACTTCTACAGACAAAAGATTGTACAGTCTTATGCATCTGCCTGATTTAATGAGGTCCAAATGACTGAGTCAATTTATCCCTCCTC
>NW_015115216.1:78439-80592 GCF_001443285.1 Poecilia latipinna | reverse complement strand
AGCATCCAAGCCTGCAAAAAACCTGTAAACTTGCGGGAGTAATTGTTATAGTCTCATGAAATCAAACTGGAACTTTTAGGCCATAGTTTCCAATGGTAGGTTAGCTACAATATCAACAGCACATCAACAAAAGAATACCCACAGAGCTTCAAATGACCTAGATTCTCTTTCCTCCAAATATGAAGCTTGGTTTGAACATTATCAGCTCATTAATAGCTATTAATATCTATTGATAACTATTAATAGATAAATAATATCTCAAATTCTTAATCAAAAGCTACTTACAGAGCAGTATATACTACTTCAAAAAGTAGAAGGTAAAATTAAAACAAAACGCTACATTAAAGCTACTAAAATTAGTCAACGCTCTTTTAAAAGTACCTATTGACTCCTCATCAGAGTTGATTTACATTAAAAACAACATCAATAATTTTGTATTATAGACAGAATGTGTAAACTGACACTTTGATTCATTTAGAGAGTACAAAAAAAAAAAAAAAAAAAAACTTTTATTGTGACAGACTGAATTGCATTAGTTTTTTTTATTTCTGTAAATGTCCATTGAAAAACAGGTAGCATATGCCAGGGGACTTTATCTTCAGTGTTTTCTGATATGCTATGTTTGGGACAACCATTGAAATCAAAAGTCATAAAAGGAAAGGAGCGATGAGACACCAACTACTTCCTGGTACATTCCCTTTCAGCTTGAACCTGTTTGACCTGTTATGTCCACAACTTTTTGGCTAGTCCTCTGCATGATGAACAGGTGATACTAATCATCATGTGAAAAACAAAGGGGGATTATTGCAGTCATACCCACCACAGTATGACTGAAAATTACATGATAGCCAGACTTATATGCAAACGTTATATTTTTAAGCCTGTGATATTCAACTTTGGATAAGCTGAGAAACAAATGTGTAAGTCTTATTTTTTTGTCTCTTGCTTTTGTTTCACACGAAACAAGCATAGTTGGAATTTCTTACGTGAACTTAAAACTTTTTTAAGACTGTAAATCCTCACAGAACATGCAAACCAATGGTGTCATCAACCACAACTTCCAAGAATGTTCAGTATGCAAACTTGCGACGGGTCCAGTTGAACTAGTTAGAGCCACAAACAGCTTTAACTGAAATTTGATTTGGAATATGTTTTTATCAACAGCAGAAAGAACACAGTATATTAGAAACCATTAGATTTAATGGGAGGGGGATCACAACTTTTCAACCAGTAAAATTGGGTTTCAGTCTATTCTGCTTGTTATGCCTGTCAGGATCTGCTGCTTCGCCAGCAATCCATCTATTCCTCTCTAGGTGGTCTTCAGAGCTCGCCAGGTGTGGTCTTCCTCACAGGTGTGTTTTGGCACACCTGTGGATCATCAGCGGCTGCATAAGAGGAGCAGTTCCCCAGCGCCACGCCACCAGAGTGTCTCACCATCATGGTCACGTCTAGCTCAGATATTCCTAGAAGTGATTCAGCCAGTTAGCTTTCTTACCTGTTCTTGTCTCTCCATTGTGGTCATCAGATCTCAGCCAAATTACCCATGGCCTTGAAGTCTGAGGTTTAAAGCGCCACCTGGATACTCCATGCGTAAGACACTCCTTTTTCTATTCCCCGTCAAAGAAGGACACCTGCTAGTCTTCTATCTTGCCACCACCTAATCCTGAAACTGGCTCAGGTCCCCACAAGTAGGTCCAGTCCATTAAGAGTCGATTTCTCCCCTCTGGGTCCTCATCTGCATAATCTGCCTCCAGATCGCTGTCCACTGCCGACTCGATTCCAGATCATATACTCCGTGGATCCCTTTGTCGAATCATTCCTTTGTTCGTTCTGTAAATAAGTCCTATATCTGATTTTGTTTTGCATGTGTTGTTTTGCACAGTTGTTTTACATGTGGGTTCTGAAATTACAGAACAACATGACAATGCCTTATAGCTAAAGCAGCTGTTTATTCTGAGCTGGTTCTGTATGGCCATACAGTGCCGATAAAACATCTCCTTTGAATACTTCCCCCTTTTATTGCTCTTACAAAATAATCATGAACAAAATTGGACTTATTCGACAAAAAAAATAAATAAAAATACAAAAAGTCCTCTTCATGTCAATTTGAAAGTGAATTTGTACAAAATGAAGAAAATTAAATCACATTTACC
>NW_015115216.1:70219-77403 GCF_001443285.1 Poecilia latipinna | reverse complement strand
GTGTGAGACGAGGTGCATAGTGCAGACAGTTTCACCAAAATGGCAAATATTTATAAGTGAAATACATAAAGCACCAAACAAAGAGCATAGTTGTAATTGTTGTTTAAATCTTTCAATTATATCACTCTGTACCTTCAGCTAAAAGGGCGAGGGCAGATACAATGATGTAAACATAATCAGCTGGAGTATACAAAGACTGCTCACAGTGTGATTTGTGTCAGTTTATTATGTAAGAAACTGACTATTCTGTCATCACCTCTAAATCTGATCCTGATGGCTTATTCTTTTCTTTTTTAATTTTTTTGTTTTTAATAGTTTTTCTACACTTATTGTTATTGTCACTGAGATGGGATAACTTCTGCATCAGCTGACTGAAAAGGCAGTGTAAATGGTTTCCAGCTTGTCAGAAGGCTTTTGAGAAGCTAAAGGATTTTATCTACTCCAGTCTTGACTTTGATACTTATCCCTGTAATGTAGGAATGGGTGCGGTTTGGTCACAAAAGTGTGATGTTGTCGTCCATGTTGTGAGATATGGAAGTAGAATCCTAAAAAAACAAGAAATAAAATGTGTGAAAACAAAAAATCTGTATGTGGTGACTTTTACTAAATGTTTTCAACACGATTGGTTGGGGAAATATTATTATCATTACATCAAAAACATAACTCTTTGAAGTGGCTGCACTATTTTCTGAGACAGATGCTCAATTGGCAACGTGAGTGGAGCGGTGGTCTAGTTTCCCTGTTAAAATTGTGGAACGTCCAGGAAAACTCAGATCAGCTAAAGCTGAGCTTCTGCTTTGGCATTATTTTATGTGTTATTTCCTCTATAAAAAGGCAAATTGGAAAATGAGGACTTCCTGTTTAGTGATCGTACCCCCCATTGAAAACTCAGATGAGGCCTCCAGGGTTCAGATTCTTCGCCGTCGAATTCCTGTTCAGCAGCTACAAGTAGAGTAAGGGGATTATATGATTAATTCATTTTAGGATAAGGCTATAACATCACAAAATGTAAAAAAACTCCAAGTTGCTAGTATTTTCCACACACACTCTAAGAACAGTGCGGCATAAAGTTACTGTATCTCTTTGCCCGTGAACTCGGCTGTCACATGCATGCAGGTAACAACTCCTGACTGCTGGCTGTGATGTCAAAGACACAGTGATGCTTTCCAGTTTTCCTGCCAGCTTACCATTATATCCTCATTCTTGGTAATGACTGTGTCTCAGTATATCTGTCAGACTGATCTAGTCGTTCTTCTGAAGCTGCTTGTCACCATTTGTTTGCTATGTTTCGGGTTACTTGCTGGGAACAAAACAGGATTTAAATAGAACAAAAGTTTTTGTTTTGTTTTTGTTTTGTTTTGTAGCAACAAAAGTCATTTACGTTCCCTTTTTGAGAAAGGATCTTTGAAACCAGCACAAGTTTACTAGATTTAATTAGCCAGAATTAGAAAACATGTAAAATAATTTCAGATTTTTTGCTAGTGTAAATATGTAATTTATTAAAATGTGATTGTTCAGTAAAAAGTCTAAGTTTAATTATACCTGTCAAATTTACCTGATATTTTGAATGTTTCACACCAAATGAATTAACCGTACTTTCTTCAGACCAATTATTTTAGCTATTTATGAAGAAAAATATCTATTTTATCACATCATTAAATGATTTTATTATTCGTTTTGACCATAAAATTCTCACTGTTTGTAAAAAATTATTTTAACTGTTTCCTAGTTAAACAGAAAACCACAGACAGTTCATTGTTTCATGCTTGATGAACCTAAATAGACCGGAAAGACAAGTGCATGTTGCTCATTCCATGGTTGTGCGTCTCTGCCCGCATTGTCACGCAGCTGTGAAAATGCTGGTAAAGATCAGTCGTAACCTGATCAGTCAGTCTCCCTTCCTATCAGCCCAACCTGAAACTGTTCCAGATTTCATTGTTTGAGCTTCGGTAATCAATATTTGTGCCTACGCAGAATCTTTGCTGTTTGTTGTGTTCTCAGATTTGTACAACTTGTCTTTGTGTTAATGAAAGTGGAGTTTGTGGAGCATCTTTCACACATTTCCATCATACTGAGCAAAAGAAGAGACCATCTTTAAACTCTCTCTAACAATTTATAAATCATCATTGCATCAAAGTTTGCAATTCTACCATGGTAAATATGTGAAGAAGTTCAAGATGTATAAATACTTAATCAGGGCTCACAGCAGGAATCAAAGTCAGCAGGGTTGATAGAGTCGTAAGTATAAAATAATGGCTTTTTTTTAGGATAAAATCTATTAACAGCATGTGACACATGCCTAAAAACACACTTCTGTTACATAAATCAGTGGTTCCCAACCTTAGTCCTCAAACTAGGGTTAGGTGTCTTCTTTTTGCCACACACCTGAATTACATAACTGTGTGATAAACAAGATTTAGCAGCTCTAGACTGCGAGCAGAGGAGGACATGCAATCAATTGATTCAGGTGTGCTGGAATAAAAATACATCTAAAACATGTAGGAAAGGCGGCCTGAGGACCAGGGTTGGAACCACTGGTCTAAATTACAGTAAAAAATGTCTCTCCATGGCCCACAAAATTTGACCTTTTTGACAAAAAAAAAAATTACAAAAAGTCCTCTTCATGTCAATTTGAAAGTGAATTTGTACAAAATGATGAAAATTAAATCACATTTACCCTAAAATAAGTGATTACATAAGAATTCATCCCCTTCAAGTCAGTATTCAGTAGATGTTAGTTTTGTCTGTGTGGACAGGACTCAATCAGGCTTGCACAAGATTATTTTATTCAGATTCAACATCCAAGCCTGCAAAAAACCTGTAATCTTGTGGGAGTAATTGTTATAGTCTCATGAAATCAAACTGGAACTTTTAGGCCATAGTTTCCAATGGTAGGTTTGCTACAAAATCAACAGCACATCAACAAAAGAATAACCACAGAGATGTGGTGTGGTGGCTCCATCACACTTCTTAAACAGACGACACCAGACTTTTTCACAATGTGAATTAAATGATTCATATTTCCAAATTTTAGTGTGTTTTCACACCTGATGGTAAACTCGGTTCGACTGGAGAGAAAAACTACAAGATATGTGACATTTTCAGCTGGTAGGGTTTGTTTTCACGCTGCATTGTATCAAACAAAGCAAACCCTTTGAAAAACCTGTTTCAAACCTGTTTTCTTGTGGTGGCACTGAACCAAAAAACACTAAAGGAAACACGAAAACCTCTCAAGAAGACTGAGTCTGAGTCTTGGGCTAAAGACCACGAGTCATTTCTACTGCAAGCACTAGACTTGTTTTAGTGTACAGGTACTTCCATGTAAATTTTGAAGAAAGTTCCATTTATCATAAATGTTCAATCCACTGTACATTATAAATATGAATACATTTGACCTATATGTGTTCCTGTTAACTAATTTATTAGATTTTATTATGGGTAGTGGAACAATAAAATCTCAAATTTGCATGACAAAAATGTAAGAAATTTAACATTATGGTGGCTTTTTATGCATTATATTAATATTTATTGTCCCAAACTTTGTGCAAAGCAATAGATCATACATATCTGACTGAAAACGTTCTTTGCCATTAAGTCACCAAGCACATATGTTTAAATATATTAGCATATGGTTAAATATTTGTGCAAAACAGAATAATCTTTATACAGAATATTATGGGTTTGATTCAGAAATTCAAGCACTTGGAACAAAGTGTATCAATTGTTGTAAAAACAAAACTTTGCTTCAATCAGGCTTTAGCAGTACCATACAATAATCTACTGATGCGCACTGAATAAAAATAAACTCCCATCACCAAATATTGTTGAATATGAGCCCCAAGTTCATATATCTTCCCAGTTTGCTTTTGCACAATGAACTTACATGTTTAGGATAAGATATTAACTTACACTGTCATTATAACATATATGCATAGCTGGGAGAAATGTCTAATCATTTTCGCTGCCTATGCAGAGACAGAAGATTTATATGAGAGGCGTACATTATGACAGCAGAAGGATCAACGCCAGCAGGACAGTGAGGATGGGAGAGGCCACCATGCCAGGACTGAGGCAAAAAATGCTACAAGAGAAAGAAAAATATCCTGAGAATATACATCAGTCCAGTCATCCTGTATTAAGTTAAGTTTAATAGATTAGGTAATAAGGTCAATTATATGATTTAGTCATCAAATTAGGAGTGTAAATAAGACCTGAAACTAAGCAACTGACCTGATTTATCATGGCAACAGAATATTCAGGGCGTTTGCTTTTTGTCACAAGTAACATTTTACATGCATGTCAAAAAGAGCTGATTAGGTTTTATATAATAAGACCATCAAACATGCATGGCCTGTGGAGGTCATACATGTTTGCTCTGACCTCTGAAGGACCTGTCCTGGGCTACAAACATGTCATAGAAGCTTAGAAACCAATAACACAATGTCTGCAGAAAAATTCAGAAAAGGCTCCGTTGGAAGAAGCCATGAAAGTGAAAAAGAAACCTGCTTTGCATTAAAGGTTAAATGTAGCAATTTGAACTGACAGAAGAGACATGTGGTTCATAGATGCTGTTATTGCTAACACTTTTAAAATGTCTGCAAAAATGTGACTTATTTTTATTTTTTAGTAAAACTGCATAACATATTTGCATGGCAAGTTAAGCAGATGGAGTGAATCTACGTTTACTCATAATGGATAACTAGAATGTCTCAGAAAAAGGTGTTGTACTTCAATATCTGACATCTAGCAACACTGATCCAGAAACAGCCTTCTATGTAAAAGACTATGGTCAACACTGATAAATATGTTTTTAAAAAAAGAAATAAGCATCCAACAACCTTTTCTGCAAATTCTGTCTGCATTCAATTAACTAGAATTTTATAATGAGCCTCACTATCCAGAATAAAATGTTAAAATTTTATGCTAACTGATATAAAACCAGTAATAAAAGGATTTCTCAAACAAGATAACCACTAAGTCTAGGAATACCTGTCATCTGTCGTAGCAGGTGGTGGAGTGTTGGTGGGGAAGATTCTGCAAAAGTCAAAAAGGTATTATTGCACAGTGTAAATTGTTTGACCTAGACTTTCCTCTCTATGATAAATATTAAATGGGTAAAATTTGTCATATCTTTTAAGAGGAGGATTAATGGTGGGTGAAGGCATGTGAATATTCTATTTACCACCAGAAATGAAAGCAATAAAACCTGTTTACAGAGCAATGAAATAATATTAAACAACCCATCATAAGGAGTTAAGTTAATCTAGGAATACCTGTCATCTGTCGTTCCAGGAGGTGGTGGAATGATGGTGGTTGGGATTCTGCAAAAGCCAAAGCATCATCGTACAACATACTTTTTGCAGCCTATTATCTGCAGTAAAATACTACAGTTGGATAGTAGTTAAAATTTGAATCAAAGTTTAAGTACAAACCTGAAAAAATACCTTAATACCTTACAAAGCACTGATAATGTAATTGTCTCATTGAATTTATTTCTAGATCAGTCAGAAGTAAAACAACTACTTGTAGTTTCTATTTACTAAGAAAGAAAGAACCTTTAAGAACATTTTATTATAATTTACAAGTTTACTTACACTAAGACTGCTATGCCTTTGGACAATATGGAAAATCTTCTGATATTCTGATATGTTGAAACCCATAATCTCCAACTAGATAATGTGGATGTATTTTAGGGCAACAACTCAAAACAATGCCTCCATGCTTAGCATTAATTAAAATGTATCAGGTTAGCAGGCCTATTCTGGAGAAAGTCTGGGAATTAAAGTATTTTTTAATACTAAGTCTACATAATTGTTAGGAGTTTGGTTGGTATGAGAAAAATGTTCAATATAAGTGCAGTTGAACACATCCCTGTTCTGATCCAACGTCACCTGAATGGCTTTGAAAAAATGAGGTGTTCATTGAACGTGGGAATACCTGTGATCTGTTGTAGGACCGGGTGGTGGAACGATGGTGGAGGTTCTGCAAAAGACAAAGCATCAATGAACAATGAGATTTTTTGCAGCATAGCAAAAATACTATTTTACAACATGAATCATCGTGTGTGAATATGAATTTTTAGGTTTAAATTCAATCAAAATGTGCCTGTTAGATCTTATCACCTTGTTGCTGTTGATAATGTCTTGTTACAGTAGCAATGCTGTATTTATTTCCTTTATGCCCTGCATATATTCCTATATGACGTTTCAAAGATTTGCAAACAACTCTCGTTAAATGTTACAATATCTTTTTGTAGTAAAGGGTGGATGGACGGTAGAGGAAACCCTGTAAAATAGTAACCAAACAAAAATAAATATTTGACTCATGTTAAATATCTTACATAGGTCTTAAGATGTATGAATTAGCCAAATTATTGTTTTTTTTTTTAATGACTTTTCTAAGTAATGAGTGAGACAACCCTGTGGAAAATGTTTGTGTCAATTTCTGCAAATTCCCATCTTTACATACACTACCATTACTACCCCTTTGAAATATTATGAAGTCTTGTTCCATTTTATATTGTCAGAACATAGTGAAAAAAGCACATTTTTATAAAAGTCACACAATGAAGTCTTTTGTGTTTTAGGTCAGTGAAACTGATCTAAAACAGGCAAAGTTGGTGAAAAAATAAAAAAAATTGCCTTTTTCTGCAATTTAGGTAAATATCTGGTTTCAGCTGTAGCATCTCTAAAAATGATCCAAACAGAAAACATTTTGTGGTGGAGAAGAGGAACTGTGCGTTGACAAACGTGGTGATCATTTATCGTGTGACAAATTTCTTATCATGATAAAAAGTTTTATTTATTATTTTCATAAAAAAATTGTGATTTATAAAGTTATCCGCCCCCAATACTGTCCGTATCGTGGAGATTGTGAGTTTTAGTATTTTCTTTATTTTTTGTTAAAGGAGAGTATCATTATATAGAAATAAATTTGAAAATATGATTTAATTCAGTTACTTTGAGCAATTTAGTGAAAGCAACTGTTCTTCTTTATGTGAAAAGAAATAATAAAAAGTTACTATTTTCACTTTTATCATTATCACAATAGTACTAGAAAATATCATGATAAAACTTGGTATCTATATCGCCCATCCCCAGCTGGTAAGTATGAGGGGCCGTTTAGGACAAAATTTACGTTTTGTCTCTCACACACTACCAAAAACTCTCGCATACTCCAAAAAA
>NW_015115216.1:60797-67496 GCF_001443285.1 Poecilia latipinna | reverse complement strand
TTTACAACATGAATCATCGTGTGTGAATATGAATTTTTAGGTTTAAATTCAATCAAAATGTGCCTGTTAGATCTTATCCCCTTGTTGCTGTTGATAATGTCTTGTAACAGTAGCAATGCTGTATTTATTTCCTTTATGCCCTGCATATATTCCTATATATAGTTTCAAAGATTTGCAAACAACTCTCATTAAATGTTACAATACCTTTTTGTAGTAAAGGGTGGATGGACGGTAGAGGAAACCCTGTAAAATAGTAACCAAACAAAAATAAATATTTGACTCATGTTAAGTATCTTACATAGGTCTTAAGATGTCTGAACTAGCCAAATTATTGTTGTTTTTTTTTTGTTTTTTTTTTCCTAAATTATGACTTTTCCAAGTAATGAGTGAGAGAAACTTGTGGAACATTTTTGTGTCAGCTTCATAAAAATTAAAATATTATGCTAACTGATATATACAACTCGTAATAAAAGGATTTCTCAAGCAAGATAACCACTAAGTCTAGGAATACCTGTGATCTGTCGTAGGTCCGGGTGGTGGAACGATGGTGGAGGTTCTGCAAAAGCCAAAGCATCAATGAACAATGAGATTTTTTGCAGCATAGCAAAAATACTATTTTACAACATGAGTCATTGTGTGTGAAGGATGTTATCATTACAGCTGTGAATCTTGGCTGATGTCCAAAATGTGCCTGCTAGATCTGATCACCTTATTTCTATTGATAGTGTTAAGTTAATCTAGGAATACCTGTCATCTGTCGTTCCAGGAGGTGGAGGAATGATGGTGGTTGAGATGCTGCAAAAGCCAAAGAATCAATCACAACATCATTTTTCAGCCTATTATGTCTAGTGAAATACTAGTTGCTACACAATGAATTGTCATGTTATTTTCTGAATATAGACTCATCTAAGACGCAAACAATTCTCATTAAAGTATAATACCTGTCATCTGTAGTAGTAGATGGATGGATAGTAGTTAACGTCCTGCAAAATTGGAACCAAAGTTGAAGTACAAAACTGAAAAAGTACCTTAATCACTTACAAAGCAATGATAATGTCTGATTGAATTCATTTCTAGATCAGTCAGAAGTAAAACGATTACTTGTAGTTTCTAAATATACCAGAATCTTGAGGAAAAAAATATAAAAATATAGTTTACAGGGGTCAATGTTTTTTTTTAGCACTAAGTCTAAATAACTGTTAAGATTAGTATGAAGAAAATCTAAAAAAAAAAGTGCTGTTGAGCATTCCTTGTACTGATACCAATTTTTTATTTATTTATCTTTTTTGCATTGTTGTTTGAGTGAGCCAGAATAGACTGAGCTAAAATGTGGAGCAAACATTTAAATTTGATTTTTTTCTCAATTCACATTAAGGAAATAAAAAATGTTAACGGCTATAATACACATTGAATGTCTGCGGTCATGTATTATTAAAATAGGTTATCTTGATTCTCATCAGAATCCAAATTGAGTGTGTACAATATGTTTTCCTCAAACAATTCTTTAATCCACAATTATCCAAATATTATTTTAAATCAAACACCACAAATGCTAATAAAGCCCTAATAAAAACATTTGCCATAAAATCTTTTAAAGAATTTTAATTTGGTGGCACAATGGGTCAGAGTTAATCCCAGTGGTTACAAATCCAGTTACATTTGAGAACAACTGTAGTACACAGAAATTGCACTGATATTTAAAAAGCATGCAATTTTAGTTTTGATTATTATCTAACGACTGATCTTTGGAGTTTCTTTATCCTATAATAAAAACTTTAAGTGGGCAATATCTGTCACGTCTTGCAAGAAATGCATTAACCCATCACACCAAGTCCACATCAAAGTGTTTGACAAATAAGATGTTCATTTAATCTAGGAATACCTGTTATTCGTTATTCCAGGAGGTGGTGGAATGATGGTGGTTGAGATTCTGCAAAAGCCAAAGAATCAATCACAACATCATTTTTCAGCCTATTATCTGTATGTAACAGAGATAAAAGCTTGTGTGTGTCTTTGTGAGTTTTGATCAAAATGATTGTAGGGTTGTATGTGTTTATGAGCTCTTTGATCAATGCGTTTGTTTGGAGCCACCTAGTGGTGTGATGAGTGACTGCATGCACCTGGTCCGTCAGGCTCTCTCGCGGCTTCCCCCACCAGAGTTCTGAGGAGCGCTGGTGGAGGTGGGTGCGAGAGAGGCAGCTCTTCACTTCTTTTTTTACTTAGGGTCATATTTTTCTAGTTCAACAATTAACGAAGTACTGTAAGAATATTTAACATCTACAAATATAATTTGTAAAGTTTTTCTCGTGATTGGGCTGGAAAAATGTGACCCTATGAGTGGGAGCTGCGCCGGTTGGTGTTCGTGGCTGACCACTCAGTCACGACACTAACCGTGTCTTATTTTTCAGCCTTTCGAACCCGATGCCTGTGTTACGTCAATCCTCGTTTCCCCATCAGATACGGTTCCCCCTGCGTCTTCTTGCCGCTCCGCCCCGCCCACGCGGCAAAGTACGCGCGTGCTCGTGATGAGCACTGAGAAAGCACGCGCGTAGCAAGCACAGGCGTGTTCCTGGAGGTTATATCATCTACAACAAAATACTTGCAGTTGTTTGAATTGTCATGTGTGTAAAGCTCGCTATCGTTAGCTTATCAAAATAGGCTTCAATAGATGCAATCATCTAATACAAGAGTGTTTTATTTTTACCTGTGAAACAAACCGAGACTAAAACTGGCAAGTTCGCAATTTCAGCTGTAGGAGTGACTGCTTGAGAACTAATCAACAGAGGAAGGGAATTTTTGCAAAGAAAAAAAAAAACATGAATGTTTAGCTTTGAAAGATGCAAAACATCGTCTTACATGTCATTGCAGAGATTGATGATTATTGAAAAGAAAAAGCTTGAATCCAAAAATCCTTTAGTTTAATCAAATATTCGAACAATTAAATAATTGTTTTGAATAGCTAACAATCAGCTATTCATTTGTATTTGTGTATTCAAACACAATACATTGTGTTTGAACAAAACGTATCAATAAATATGAGATACTAGGAATTTGACTGATGGTAGAAAAGATTCTATAAAAGATATCAAAAAATTAATATGAGAAGAAGGTGACTTTTGTTGTGAATCAGAATTATAATAGATAAACAGATTGAATTTAGTTAAACTAAAATGATGAGCATGTAACAACATACACACCACAAATAAAGGAAAAAGAGAATACATACTTTTTACAGTTTATTTAGATTAGAAAAAATAAAGTAAAATTAATACCTGTTTTCTGGGCTTGTAGAAGGTGGACTGATGCTTGGGGATACTCTGTAAAAGTCAGAGGACTATTCAACAAAAACTCTAAAATCTGATTGTAGTTCCAAAACATTTTCTTTTACAACTTTGTGAAGGAATGCAAATTTGTCAGTATTAAATTATTATTAGTCAAAGGTTTACCTTGCAGAGCATTGACTTTCATTCAGATTTTGTGGAGGATTTGCCATGCTCACTGGTCTTAACTGAGGACATGGTAGAGTTGTTCCATTGATTAGTGGGGTGAGATCTATCAAACGACAAAAATGTCAGTTAGAAAAAAGAAATGCAATGTCTGACGGACTTCCTCATAGGAAGTTGGAATAATTAGAGCTTTCCAGCTAATTCTTCCCACCTTATGGATGACAAAATACAAATTCTGCAGATGCAGAAAGCAAAATGTTTTAATTTTGAAGTTAAATTATAAATGGTTATTTAACCGCCTCTGGACAATTGAAGTAATGCTCTTGATTACAAACTTTACACTGTCCTTTCACCTTCTTTTACAGGGATCCACAATAAGTTGAACATGTTGTAATTTTCCTTGTAACCTAAAAAAAATTGCTGTTTGTGATACGCTAAAACTCCTAATTGCTTCAGTCATCTTTTGTTATATTTTTCACCAATGGAGGTCGCCTTTTTTTCACCTGCTGGGTTGATGACGCGTTTTGGTCCATTCTGAAATCTACAGTGTACACACAGGACATTCAGGTGTGTCATGATTGATTTATTTGCCTTTTAATGTTCTTGCAAATCACTCCATGTAATTACAATGAATTAGTAATACAGATGCATTTTGTTTTTTTCTCCGATGACGGCCTGTGGCAGCAACTGAACATGGAAGCTGAAGAGAGCAAGGCCAATCCAAATGTCACCACCGATGCCATTATTGAGGTAAAAAGACGCACCTCCGAGATGAATACGCCAAAATCACTGGATCCACTACAAAACTGGGAAATACAAAGACTACATTGCCCTACCCATAAGGATTTGAGTTTTTCTGTGTTTATTTAGGTTTCTGTGTTCTGTGGCACCTCCATGTTGTCCCGTCTACCCCTTGATTAGTGACATCTGTTCCTTGCTTCCCACGGATTGACTCCCTGTGTATTTAAACTCAGCTATGTTCCTTGTTCTTTGTTCGGGTCCTTGTCTTATCGTCTAGTTTGTCTAAATCTTGCTGTCAGTTATTTGTTTTGTACCAGTTGCTACCAGTTGTGGGCAATAGCCTTCCGCTCATCTGTACTGCCTGGATTATTGTGTTTTTGGATCATTAAATCATCATTCTTTCATTCCAACTTGGGTCCTCATTGTCATACTCACCACCTCTTCACTGCATATCATGACACTACCTTGTACAAACTTGCAATTAAATTTCTATATATGCCGACATCATCAGTGTAATGTGAAAGGGTGTTCTCAAAAGCACCGTTTCACCATTTCCAAACCGAAATAGTTTGTAAACGGCACAATCGCCTCGGCCCAAAGTTGTTACAGTGGCTGATGTTTCTAAATAAAAACATAAGTGAAACTTATCTAGTTTCCAGTCTTTATTGAATTTGCCTGCAATTACTTTTTAAATCCAGCAACACAGCAACCCAGTGTCAACACAGTTTGGGAAATGTGCCAAACACCCAATGAGGCCTCAACTGCTATCGCTACTTACTGGATCACACAGTCTGACCAGGGGTACGTTGTTCATCATTTCACGATGATAATCCTAACCCTAACCCTATTCCTTAATATCGTTAATCATCACTGTTTTGGCTGGAGGATGCAGGCAGTTGGGCCATTACACGTCATTTATCCAGAATGCATTGCAGTGTGAACAACATGGCGACGTTCATGTGACAATATTTTATTAAAGTGTATAAAAACTAAATAACCTACAGTATTATTACTGTATTGCTTTTACATCTAAAATACGTTTCCCTTATGTTCTCTGTGTGTAAAAATATGATATTTCTAAGACTGATGTTTCTTTGATCCTTTTTCTCTACAACATTCCTTTCCAAGAATGCTGTAGAGAAAGCAAGTTCTTGCAACATTATCAATATATGATTATGATCAGAATATTAAACCCACCTTCAAAGTTGAACATGAAAATGGCACTTCCTCCCTTGAGAAACTCTCTGGATTGCAATTCTTGTAACGTTGTAAAAGGATTGGACCCCCAGAGAACCCTACCACCATAGACTAATTCTCCATCCTCATAAAACAATGCAACTCCAGTCTCCCTAGGATTGTCCCAGATTGAGGTATTTGTTCCTGTTACATGAGAAAACACATTTGAATTTATTTGGTTTGTTCTTTTTACCAACAACTTTTCTTCAAAATATCAACACTATATGACAAACTTACCAGATAGTACTTGAGTTTTATCAGTAACAAAAGTAGATTCCTTAGACATTTGCAGTTGCTTGTTTGGGGTTTGATCCAGCAACTGGAAAATCATATGTCTTTGCAGACAAGGATATTGCAGCTGGTCATCATTCTGACTAGACAAGAGCTGCACATACATTCCAATATATGTTTTATAAAGAATAGTGGCTACTCGGTAAGCATAGCCGTCTTTGGAGAATTGTCGTTTGCTGTATATTCTGGTTCCAGAGCTGCTTGTGTTTAAAAGATTCTCCAAGTCATCAATCTGCCAGACATAGTGTGGACACTCTGTCTCTGAGAGATTGATGTCATCAATGGAGAAACCTCCTGTGGAGATTCCTGCTCCTTTCCGGACCTCAAACACCACCTGGAAGTCCTTGGTGGCATTCAAGGAAACATGGTGGATCTTCCAGTGAGATGTTGGTGAACCTGGAGTGAGAGGTTTTAATTTACTATGCTATACAATTTTAATATGACATCATACAAAAGTGAAAAGTTACAGATATTTATAAGTTTTACCAGTAATTTGTCCCATAAGGCGGAGCGTTCCTGTGGTGTCCTGATCGTTTTCAAATTCTCTGATCCAGATATTAAGTTCATCTGATTCATTTCCACTGTGGAAATAGTAGAACTGCAGACACTGGACATTACATGCCCTGGTCGGCTTCACTACCTCCGTTTCCAGTCGTGCTGAATCTCCTTCTTGTCCTGATGCTGTGCTTGCGTGGATGAAGTACCCCGTTTGTTGACCTGCAAAATGTTGTTCAAGATAAAGTTTCTGATCAATTTCTCTCATCTACAATATAATCACATACAACTCCATGCATTTTGCATAATAAAGTAGAAGTTACTTATGCATGTTATAACCAATGAAGTACTCCGGTTGTTGACCTGCAATAATGTCCAAAATAAAGTTTTCTGGTGAATTCTCCATTTTATTTACATGTAGCTTACAGACAATTTAAGGCATTTGCACAACTTCAGTAACAGACTTTATTATCTTAAATCAATATTATTA
>NW_015115216.1:53912-60014 GCF_001443285.1 Poecilia latipinna | reverse complement strand
AAACGTATTTTTTTTGAGTGTGTGAGAGTTTTTGGTAGTGTGTGAGAGACAAAACGTAAATTTTGTCCTAAACGGCCCCTCATAGGTAAGCTGTGCATTCGGTTCGTACTATTATTGTGTGTTCATCAAAGCATAAAAATTAACATTGTTTGAATAGCTAAATAAAGGACAGCAATACTTTGTGTTTGAAGAAAATGTATCAATAAATGTGAGATACTAGGAGTTTGACTGATGGTAGAAAAGATTCTATAAAAGATATCAAAAAAATGAATATGAGAAGAAGGTGATATCTTCTTTCTGTAAACAGCCTTGAAATGACTTCTGTTGTGAATCAGTATCATAATAAATAAACAGATTGAATAATGTAACAACATATACACCACAAATAACAGAAAAAGAGAATACATAATTTTTACAGTTTATATACATTAGAAAAAATAAAGTATAATTAATACCTGTTTTCCTGGCTTGTAAAAGGTGGACTGATGCGTGGAGATACTCTGTAAAAGTCAGAGGACTATTCAACAAAAACTCTAAAATCTGATTGTAGTTCCAAAACATTTTCTTTTACAGCTTTGTGAAGGAATGCAAATTTGTTAGTATTAAATTATCATTTGTCAAAAAGTTTACCTTGCAGTGCATTGACTTTCATTCAGATTTTGTGGAGGATTTGCCATGCTCACTGGTCTTAACTGAGGACATGGTAGCGTTGTTCCATTGATTAGTGGGGTGAGATCTATCAAACGACAAAAATGTCAGTTAGAAAAAAGAAATGCATCGAGAATGTCGACATTGTCGACCAATTAGGTTGACTAGGTAGTCTTGTGGATGGCAAAATACAAATTCTGCAGATGCAAAAAGCAAAATGTTGCATTTTGAAGTTAAATTGTAAATGGTTATTTTATCACCTCTGGACAATTGAAGTAATGCTTTTGAATTAGGAACTTTACACTGTCCTTTCACCTTCTTTTGAAAGGGTCCACAATAAGTTGAACATGTATTTACCTGCAATGACTTTTTGAATCCAGCAACCCAGTGTCAACACAGTTCGGGAAATGTGCCAAACACGCAATGAGGCATCTGCTTATCGCTACTTACTGGATCACACAGTCCGACCGGGGGTATGTCGTTCATCGTTTCATTTATGAAGCCAAAGGCATCAGCAGCAAAATACCAGCTTCTGCAGCCAATTCTGTCCTTATCTTCTGTTTGGTCCTCCTCACCTTCATCACCTCTTGTGATTTCTACATTCCGATCGATTTCAAAACGCTTCGGTTCAAATTGAAAAGGCTTAATATCGTTAATCATCACTGTTTTGGCTGGATGATGCAGGCAGTTGGGCCATTACACGTCATTTATCCAGAATGCATTGCAGTGTGAACAACATGGCGACGTTCATGTGACAACATTTTATTAAAGTGTATAAAAACTAAATAACCTACAATATTATTACTGTATTGTTTTTACATCTAAAATAAATGTTTCCCTTATGTTCTCTGTGTGTAAAAATATATTTCCAAGACTGATGTTTCTTTGATCCTTTTTCTCTACAACATTCCTTTCCAAGAATGCTGTAGAGAAAGCAAGTTCTTGCAACATTAACAATATATGATTATGATCAGAATATTAAACCCACCTTCAAAGTTGAACATGAAAATGGCACTTCCTCCCTTGAGAAACTCTCTGGATTGCAATTCTTGTAACGTTGTAAAAGGATTGGACCCCCAGAGAACCCTACCACCATAGACTAATTCTCTTTTGTCATAAAACAATGCAATTCCAGTCTCCCTAGGATTGTCCCAGATTGAGGTATTTGTTCCTGTTACATGAGAAAACACATTTGTTTTTATTTGGTTTGTTTTTGTTACCAACAACTTTTCTTCAAAATATCAACACTATATGACAAACTTACCAGGTCGTACTTGAGTTTTATCAGAAACTAAAGTAGATTCCTTAGACATTTGCAATTGCTTGTTCGGGGTTTGATCCAGCAACTGGAAAATCATATGTCTTTGCAGACAAGGATATTGCAGCTGGTCATCATTCTGACTAGACAAGAGTTGCACATACATTCCAATATATGTTTTATAAAGAATAGTGGCTACTCGGTAAGCATAGCCGTCTTTGGAGAATTGTCGTTTGCTGTATATTTGGGTTCCAGAGCTGCTTGTGTTTAAAAGATTCTCCAAGTCATCAATCTGCCAGACAAAGTGTGGACACTCTGTCTCTGAGAGATTGATGTCATCAATGGAGAAACCTCCTGTGGAGATTCCTGCTCCTTTCCGGACCTCAAACACCACCTGGAAGTCCTTGGTGGCATTCAAGGAAACATGGTGGATCTTCCAGTGAGATGTTGGTGAACCTGGAGTGAGAGGTTTTAATTTACTATGCTATACAATTTTAATATGACATCATACAAAAGTGAAAAGTTACAGATATTTATAAGTTTTACCAGTAATTTGTCCCATAAGGCGGAGAGTTCCTGTGGTGTCCCGATTGTTTTCAAATTCTTTGATCCAGATATTAAGTTCATCTGCCTCATTTCCACTGTGGAAATAGTAGAACTGCAGACACTGGACATTACATGCCCTGGTCGGCTTCACTACCTCCGTTTCCAGTCGTGCTGAATCTCCTTCTTGTCCTGATGCTGTGCTTGCGTGGATGAAGTACCCTGTTTGTTGACCTGCAAAATGTTGTTCAAGATAAAGTTTCTGGTAGATTTCCTTCATCTACAATATAATAACATACAACTCCATGCATTTGCACAAGGTAAAAGTTACTTATGCATGTTATAACCAATGAAGTACTCTGTTTGTTGACCTGCAAAAATGTCCAAAATAAAGTTTTCTGGTGTATTCTCCATTTTATTTACATGTAGCTTACAGACAATTTAAGGCATTTGCACAACTTCAGCACTTGCTGCATAAAACAAGGACATAGGACATACGTAGCATGTTTGTTTCTACACTTAACCATCACCTAACCCCTCTGAGGAAAAAGGTTTGATATTTTTACTCAGTCTATGACAACTGCCAAGAGATTACATTTTTATTATCTGAATTTATATTGAATTTGTTTTCATTATTATGCATTGAACATAAAGTTAATTCCAAAACTCACCATAATCTTCACTTCCACTTGGTAGAGTGGTGTGGTCAGAGCTTGGACCCCCTGGAGCTTGGGTAACCACTTCCCATCCACTCCCAAACCCTGAACAGCGGCTCATCTGACACATCGATCCATTAGAAAAGCCACAGTAAAATTTGGAGGCAATAGTTGTGTCTGAAACAGTGAAAGGGTTTACATGTATGTGTTAAGTTTTGATTTTGATACAGTATTTTGAAGTTACTCTTTACACTTTTCATCATGGCAGTTGTTACTGTTTTACTCTGAACTGTAAAAGAAATCATCAGCTGAAAGCTACAATAAACATATGCGGAAAACTTCAACTCTGATGGTAAAATTAATACCTTCAGCTGTATGTGATAGATTGTAAATACACCAGTTTTGGTGATCTCAACAATTTCTCCAACAATCTATATGGACTCACTGCAGTTGTAGAGGAGGTTCAGCTCCAGAGCATCACTAGGACTCATGTCGAGCCTTTGACCAATCACATCTTGGTATTTAGGGTCTATGGTAATAATTGTTGAGCGATTGCCATTTCCATTGTTGAATGCGTCCTTGCCGTAGTGCATCACAGAGGTGTAGTCATACGGGACTCCATGGGAGGTGCTTACACCACTTTCAACTTTCCTGAAATTACTCTCTTTACCTGGGAGACACAAAAGATGTTGCACTTAAAAACATAGTAAGAGTGAGAAAAATTTTACTCAGCATAACTCATTAACCATTGGGAAAAGCTGAACATAGCTGGCAACATCCAGTTTTTTTAACTACAAACACAATAGAGTGAAAAAAAAAAAAACATTGCAATGAGAAATTTTTTATAATACATGCCTTTTCAGCACTTTCAAGGATACTGGTTATAATGTCCAAAAGAGGTCAGTAATCTTTTCATATTGCTTTTAAACTCTTGTAAATTTCTAAACCTACAACTATCATAAAAATATTGGAAATATAGAACAAAATTATTAAAATAAAATCTGAGGACATGTCTGAAAAGAGTGCATAGACATCTACAGAGCTGTAAGAGGTATTGAACCCCTCAGGGATTTCTTCAGTGAATTTTGTTTTTCTGACACTTTTCAGGTTTAAGTTGATCATTATTATTATTATAAGTCAAGAGTCTCCTAATTAAGTTAGCGTTTATTTGGTAACACTTCATTGAAACCATGTTGGGCATCAATTGCTGAGCAGTGATGTCATTAAAACGAATACAAAATCTATAGAGACACATGATATCTTTTCAGCCTTGAAAAATAATATTCAGGACTCACTCTTATATGACACAAAATCTTTGTATTTTGAATAAAACTTTTCACACATATTTACATATTGACTAATTGTACTTATTTCCAGAAAGAAAGCTTTTCTGATAATCTGCTCTCTTTACGAGACAACTTGCTCTTACAGAAAACTCTTTGCTTTATGGGGTAAAAAGAACTATTTGTTAAATTGCTGCTTTATGCAAGTTATGTTTTTTCATATTATGGAATTTATTTAAAAAACATCTCAGTCGTATGCAACTGTGTTCTGATACATGAACGGCAGTTGCAACATATCCATTCACTACATGGTGGTTCTTTTCTGAAGGTGAGCAGGATTTTTAGTTCTTGAATGTACCTTGACAGGTTTTCTTGCTTTGCTAAACACTGCACTTGTTCAACAGTAAATATTTATTCACTGGAAAATGAACTTTTGGTTCAGAATCACTAACTGGTTGATGTACTTTGTACTTATTACATTTTGAAAATGAAAAAAAGACAAAGCTATAATTAAAATGACTTTTTCCATATAAATGAATCTTATAATATCAGTTCTACCTGTTTGGATGTTGGCGAATACAATCCGTACATAGTCATCTCTGTCATATCTAGACTGTTCATGGTAGAAACCAAGGGCATGAAGAATCTCATGTTCAACAGTGGCAATGGTATCACAGCCTGCACCAATAGAGAGGTCCTGGCCATTGGCAAATACTCGACCAATATATGACAAACATCTAGAACATAAAAAAACACCAGTAAGACACGTGCATCAAAATCTTTCAAATAAGCACCACTACATGTACTGTGAAAGTGATTTCTGTTGTGATAAAAACATTATACATTGTTTATACACTAATAATTCAACACAAAAAAACTGTGACAAACCATGTCGTGAGACTGATATGAAAAAAAAAATCAAGCTCTTCTGCCCTCACCCGTTGCTAACCAGAACAACCAATCAGAGCCAGGAGGCGGGTCTTAGAGCTTTTGCATTCACGTAAATCAGCTGCGTGACTAGGGTTTTTCAATCAGCAAATATTTTTCAAAGTAAGAAAATAAGAAAACAGGGAACTTACCCATCTGCCTTTTTGATGTTGATGTAATAATCTTCAGAGTCCCAGGGTTTGAAATCGATGCATGACTTGACTCTGAACTGGTCAAAGGCTCTCATGATGACTCCTTTAGCTCTCAAGTCTTTCAGTTCAAAGTCAATTTCAAAGCAGTGAAATAGAGAACAAATGACATAACATTACTTTTGCTTATTGTTCTTAGAATCAAATCACAATAATATTCATTAGAAAAAAACAGGAACACAAAAATATTTTCATTCAACTCATTTGCCTTTGCAGTTTTCCATCGCACAAATCATTTGAAAAAGGATTCTGTTATATTGATATTTGCTGAGTTGCAGATCCAGTTTTCAACAGTGAACGTTGTCAACTACAAGAACTTCCTTGAATCACACATCCACTAAAATATCAAACCCAAAAATTTGGTTCAAATAAATTTCTTTTATGAAAGAAAGAAAAATACCCAGGCCTTCATCCAAGACGTAGGGAACTGGGGATGTCCACTGACTGCTTCCAGGTACAATGCTGCTCCTTTGAATGTTTGGAGGCTGAACAAGTTGTGCATGAGACACGGCCACATAAGACAAAACATACACACAAAAATATACTTTTAACTGAACCCTGATCAGGGGCTTGTGGCA
>NW_015115216.1:49016-52482 GCF_001443285.1 Poecilia latipinna | reverse complement strand
TACAACTATCATAAAAATATTGGAAATATAGAACAAAATTATTAAAATAAAATCTGAGGACATGTCTGAAAAGAGTGCATAGACATCTACAGAGCTGTAAGAGGTATTGAACCCCTCAGGGATTTCTTCAGTGAATTTTGTTTTTCTGACACTTTTCAGGTCTTAAGAATAATTTAAATTGATGATGATGATGATGATTATTATCATTATTATTAATGTCAAGAGTCTCTTATTTAAGTTAGCGTTTATTCGGTAACACTGCATTTGACCAGGTGCGCATAAGACTGACATGATACTATCATAAACATGGCATAACATTTGTTACGAACATGACGGAATATTCATAAATGTTTATGACTGTTGTCCTGAGGAATCATTCGATAATAATGACACTTTTAAAGTAAAGTTGCATTGAAAGACCATCAAAATTGTCAACATTGCATTAAAAGTGTCAATAATACAAAGCTGGCGCTTCTAATGGACTTTTAGTAAAAGTTTGAATGCAACAACTTTGCATTAAAAGTGTCATTACTTATCAAATGACACTTCAGAACAACAGTCATAAACATTTATGAAGACTCCTTCATCTTCATGACAATTATGAAGAAGTAATGCAAGTCTTATTCACACCCTGTCAAATGAAGTGTTGCTTTTATTGCAATATTCTACATTATAACGCCTGTTGTTGGGAATTACTCTATGTTGGGCATCAATTGCTGAGCTGTGATGTCATTAAAAACAAATACAAAATCTATAGAGACATGATATCGTTTCAGCCTTGAAAAATAATGTTCAGGATTTGAAGTATAGACATGTATACTCTTATATGATACAAAATCTTTGTATGAATGAAACTTTTCACATATTTACATATGCATGGATTGATTAATTGTACTTATTTCCAGAAAGAAAGCTTTTCTGATAATCTGCTCTCTTTACAAGACAACTTGCTCTTACAGAAAACTCTTTGCTTTGTGGGGGTTAAGAAGAACTATTTGTCAAATTGCTGCTTTTTGCAAGTTATGTTTGTTCATATTATGGAATTTATTTCAAAAACATCTCAGTCGTATGCAACTGTGATCTGATGCATGAATGACAGTTGCAACATATCCATTCACTACATTCTGTTTCTTTTCTGAAGGTGAGCAGGATTTTTAGTTCTTGAATGTACCTTGACAGGTTTTCTTGCTTTGCTAAACACCGCACTTGTTCATCAGTAAAAATACACATTTATTCACTGGAAAATGACTTTTGATTCAGTATCACTAACTGGTTGATGTACTTTGTACCTATTACATTTTGAAAATGAAAAAAAGACAAAGCTATAATTAACCCTTTCATGCATAGTGGTCACTTCAGTGGGTAGCTGTCTAAAAGCCATTTTCTAGTGCTTCTTGTGGACTTTTATGTTATAAATGCACACAGACCACTGAAGTGGACACTAATACATCATAAAATATACTATCAACTACTGGCCATCAGCTGCAAATGAAATAAATTATTTTGTTAAATCCAATATGGCCGACAACAAAGCATGCCAACCGACCCGGTCCCTCCTTCTACTGTAGATGACTCTTGGAGGTAAAAAAAAATATTGTGACATCAGATAGCCCCTAAAGAACAATACTACTGATGTATGTTTCAAATAACTTTGTATTTGGAGAAAAATACAATTGATCACCTAAAAAAAATAAAAATAATTAAAAAAATAAATTTTACAAAAAATATGTTCCTACCTTTTTTATGCCTTAAGAAAATCAAGAAAAATTTAGAAAAAAATCCTGACACAAAGGATCATAATTCATGCATGGAAGAGTTAAAATGACTTTTTCCATATAAATGAATCTTATAATATCAGTTCTACCTGTTTGGATGTTGGCGAATACAATCCGTACATAGTCATCTCTGTCATATCTAGACTGTTCATGGTAGAAACCAAGAGCATGAAGAATCTCATGTTCAACAATGGCAATGTAGTCACAGCCTGCACCAATAGAGAGGTCCTGGCCATTCGCGAATACTCGACCAATATATGACCAGCATCTAGATCAGAAAAAAACACCAGTAAGACGTGTGCATCAAAATCTTTCAAATAAGCACCACTACATGTACTGTGAAAGTGATTTCTGTCATGATAATAACATTATACATTGTTTATACACTAATAATTCAAAACAAAAAGACTGTGACACACTGTCACCATGTCGTGAGACTATGATATGAAAAACGTATCAAGCTCCTCTGCCTTCACCCACTGCTAACCAGAACAACCAATCAGAGCCAGGAGGCGGGTCTTAGAGCTTTTGCATTCACGTAAATCAGCTGCGTGACTAGGGTTTTTCAATCAGCAAATATTTTTCAAAGTATGAAAAAAAGGAAACAGGGAACTTACCCATCTGCCTTTTTGATGTTGATGTAATAATCTTCAGAGTCCCAGGGTTTGAAATCGATGCATGACTTGACTCTGAACTGGTCAAAGGCTCTCATGATGACTCCTTTAGCTCTCAAGTCTTTCAGTTCAAAGTCAATTTCAAAGCAGTGAAATAGAGAACAAATGACATAACATTACTTTTGCTTATTGTTCTTAGAATCAAATCACAATAATATTCATTAGAAAAACAAAAACACAGAAATATTTTCATTCAACTCATTTGCCTTTGCAGTTTTCCATCGCACAAATCATTTGAAAAAGGATTCTGTTATATTGATATTTGCTGAGTTGCAGATCCAGTTTTCAACAGTGAACGTTTACACTACAAGAACTTCCTTGAATCACACATCCACTAAAATATCAAACCCAAAAATTTGGTTCAAATAAATTTCTTTTATGAAAGAAAGAAAAATACCCAGGCCTTCATCCAAGACGTAGGGAACTGGGGATGTCCACTGACTGCTTCCAGGTACAATGCTGCTCCTTTGAATGTTTGGAGGCTGAACAAGTTGTGCATGAGACACGGCCACATAAGACAAAACATACACACAAAAATATACTTTTAACTGAACCCTGATCAGGGGCTTGTGGCACCAAACTTACCTCACGAATATCATCAAGTGTTAAATCTAAGATGAGGGCATAAAGTTAATAGTTTTTAAAAATAAATCCATTTCTCAAAAATCTTTTTACAAAATCATTGAAATGTAACTTTACCTTGTGTGTTGTTTTCACTGACATCTACAAATCACACAGTATTCTTCTTTGTAAGTTCACATTAGGTCATACAAAAGCCTAAATGTATAAAGATATAAAATAAATGTGTGTGACTTACCAATTATCTCCACTTCCACCTGGATTAAAACAATGGAACAAAGATGAACATAAAAACAAAACAACTGACATAAAATAATGGTAAAAAGAAAGCATTCTTCCTTCAAACATGGGAGGTTTACATGTTTGGAGGATGTTCTAATTTGTTGTACTATTTTCCATTTTGACTTTCTTTGTTCAATAAAGGATGTTGAGAAATCT
>NW_015115216.1:38970-45498 GCF_001443285.1 Poecilia latipinna | reverse complement strand
ATATATATTTTTTTTTAACATGTGTAAAGGTTACAAACATTTTTCGCTTAATACTTTATAACACAACAGCTATATATATAAAATATAATAATATTTACCGTAGGGAGGGAGAGCGCTGATGAAACTGCCAAGTTCACCAAAAGAAAAAAGTAGCTTTTCAGTCTCATGGTTGGTCCTGGAATAAAAGTTAAATATGAGATTTATTGAACAAATATCAAATGAAATAAATGTCAAAAATACTTCAACCAACAAAGTCTATGGATTTAGTTCAGTTCATCTGAATTTAAAGTGATTCGTCTCGTACCTGTCCTGAAGGAGTCAACCACTCTAACCTCCGTCTTCATTCTGACCAGGATTATATAGAAATGGATGAAGGTTTTCAAGACAAACAAGTAGGATCATTTTTACACAATCAGTTATTCCTTGCCTTTCTTGTTTGTTGTATGTCCAATGTGAAGGCCATTGTTTTCTCTGATGCAAATCAAGGTGTGTCATTGATAGTCTGGCAAGAACACAGTTCAGGCAGTTTGAGTTAAAACTGTAAATCTTTGTGGTCTCACACCTTTAATTGTGCAATAATTTTAGAATTGAACAGACTGATTAGGTGTAACTATTAAGGTTACTGCATTACTTCACACAAGGAAATGAGGGTGTTTTGGGAACAAAGCAACTATTTTAAAGCTCTGCATTTACCATCAGCACTTAGTTCCGTGTTCTTTAGCTCTGCAAACCCCCTAAAAACGTGAGATGTGCAGAAACGATTGGTTCATTTAAATCAGGACTTAAAACAGTTTTTGTAAAGACAATTGTTTTAAACTGTTAGTTGTTGCATACTATGCGTTTTATACATTTCATACTTTTAGAAACTGTTTTTTATTTGGTTGCTTTGTTTCTTTTTTTCATATGAATGTCAGTACTTAAATAAAATTGTTTTGTCTTGTTTGCGCTTTCCTTGGTTTCTCTTTGTCCCTGTATTACACAAGTATAACAACTCAGATTACTGAAAATTATGAGAAAAGAACACATTTAAAATAATGTTTGTTGGAGCTGGTGCAGTAAGTCACTAAGTGCACACCAAAACCACAAACAACATCTGGTTTGCTTCAACAGTGGGCAGAGCTCCATGATCACTGCACAGCTTTGCTTTGTAAATGCTGTATCATTTAGTCACCATGACAGGGCATTTTCAGTTATACAAAATCAATACTGATTAAAGTCATTTAGCATCAGTAATTAAACTGATTCTTTCCATTAACTACATAAACACATATATAATCAGCTTTTGGTCAACCACTAGTCTGATCTATAGTCACTTTTTAAGGCTTTGATCGGTGATCAGACACTTCACTTCCATTTCCTCATTTTATTGTAAGTTTAAAGGCGCACTCTTAATTTAATCAATACATTTAATTTAAATCTTTCAATTATATTACTCTGTATCCAACTAATATGGCGAGGGCTGATACAATGATGTAAACAATCAGCTGGAGTATACAAAGACTGCTCACAGTGTGCACCTTTATGATGTTCAGAGACAGAAAGATGAGTGTCAGTTTATTATGTAAGAAACTGACTATTCTGTCATCACCTCTAAATCTGATCCTGATGGCTTGTTCTTTTCTTTTTTCTTTTTTTTTTGTTTTTAATAGTTTTTGTACACTTATTGTTATTGTCACTGAGATGGGATAACTTCTGCATCAGCTGACTGAAAAGGCAGTGTAAATGGTTTCCAGCTTGTCAGAAGGCTTTTGAGAAGCTAAAGGATTTTATCTACTCCAGTCTTGACTTTGATACTTATCCCAGTAATGTAGGAATGGGTGCGGTTTGGTCACAAAAGTGTGATGTTGTCGTCCATGTTGTGAGATACGGAAGTAGAATCTTAAAAAAACAAGAAATAAAATGTGTGAAAACAAAAAATCTGTATGTGGTGACTTTTACTAAATGTTTTCAACACGATTGGTTGGGGAAATATTTTTATCATTGCATCAAAAACATAACTCTTTGAGGTGGCTGCACTATTTTCTGAGACAGATGCTCAGTTGGCAACGTGAGTGGAGCGGTGGTCTAGTTTCCCTGTTACAATTGTGGAACGTCCAGGAAAACTCAGATCAGCTAAAGCTGAGCTTCTGCTTTGGCATTATTTTATGTGTTACTTCTTCTATAAAAAGGAAAATTGGAAAATGAGAACTTCCTGGTTAGTGATCGTACCCCCCATTGAAAACTCAGATGAGGCCTCCAGGGTTCAGATTCTTCGCCGTCGAATTCCTGTTCAGCAGCTACAAGTAGAGTAAGGGGATTATATGTTTAATTCATTTTAGGATAAGGCTATAACATAGCAAAATGTAAAAAAAACTCCAAGTTGCTAGTATTTTCCACACACACTCTAAGAACAGTGCGGCATAAAGTTACTGTATCTCTTTGCCCGTGAACTCGGCTGTCACATGCATGCAGGTAACAACTCCTGACTGCTGTCTGTGATGTCAAAGACACAGTGATGATTTCCAGTTTTCCTTCCAGGTTCACATTATATCCTCATTCTTGGTAATGACTGTGTCTCAGTATATCTGTCAGTCTGATCTAGTCGTTATTCAGAAGCTGCTTGTCACCTTTTGTTTGCCATGTTTCGGGTTATTTGCTGGAAACAAAACAGGATTTAAATAGAACAAAAGTTTTTGTTTTGTTTTGTAGCAACAAAAGTCATTCACGTTCCCTTTTTGAGAAAGGATCTTTGAAACCAGCACAAGTTTACTAGATTTAATTAGCCAGAATTAGAAAACATATAAAATAATTTCAGATTTTTTGCTAGTGTAAATATGTAATTTATTAAAAGGTGATTGTTCAGTAAAAAGTCTAAGTTTAATTATACCTGTCAAATTTACCTGATATTTTGTATGTTTCACACCAAATGAATTAACTGTACTTTCTTCAGACCAATTATTTTAGCTACTTATGAAGAAAAACGTCTATTTTATCACATCATTAAATGATTTTATTATTCGTTTTGACCATAAAATTCTCACTGTTTGTAAAAAATTATTTTAACTGTTTCCTAGTTAAACAGAAAACCACAGACAGTTCATTGTTTCATGCTTGATGAACCTAAATAGACCGGAAAGACAAGTGCATGTTACTCATTCCATGGTTGTGCGTCTCTGCCCGCATTGTCACACAGCTGTGAAAATGCTGGTAAAGATCAGTCGTAACCTGGTCAGTCAGTCTCCCTTCCTATCAGCCTAACCTGAAACTGTTCCAGATTTCATTGTTTGACCTTCACTTATCAATACTTGTGCCTATCCAGAATCTTTGCTTTTTGTTGTGTTCTCAGATTTGTGCAACTTGTCTTTGTGTTAATGAAAGTGGAGTTTGTGGAGCATCTTTCACACATTTCCATCATACACAACTAAACAAGAGCCCATCTTTAAATCCTCGCTAACTATTTATAAATCACCTATTAAGGCATGCCACTGATGCAAAACCTTGGGATCTGTCGGGATGTTTTTCTTTTGAATGAAGAAGGAAAACAGGTCGGAATCGAAGAAGTCTTCAGCTAAACACAGATCCATCCTAGAGGTTGGAAAAGTCTCCAGTCTTGGGAGGAGGTTCACCTTCCGGCAGCAAAATACCACTAAATATACAACAAGATCTACAACACAATGGTTTTTATCTCAAAACATATTATTGTACTAAAATGGCCCAAAGTCCAGACCTGAATCCAATTTGGAATCTGTGGGAACATTTAATATTGCTGATGCTCTTTAATGAATCTGATAGACGTTGAGATATTTTGTTCAGAACAATGTGGGCAAGCATTTCAGTCTCTAGATGTGCAAAGACATTTGAGACGTACTCCAAATGACTTGCAGCTTTCATACAGGAAAGATGTGTCTCTCACAGTGTTGCTTCACAGAGGCCTAAAAGTAAATTCAGATTCAGATTTTTATTTCAATCATTCCTGTTTCCATATTTTCTGTGGCGCAAAAGTTCTAAATAAAATGCATCAACGTTTGCAATTCTACCATGGTAAATATGTGAAGAAGTTCAAGGTGTATAAATACTTAATCAGGGCTCACAGGAGGAATCAAAGTCAGCAGGGTTGATAGAGTCGTCAGTATAAAATAATGGGTTTTTTTTTAGGATAAAATCTATTAACAGCATGTGACATGCCTAAAAACACACCTCTGTTATATAAATCAGTGGTTCCCAACCTTGGTCCTCAAACTAGGGTTAGGTGTCTTCTTTTTGCCACATACCTGAATTACATAACTGTGTGATAAACAAGATTTAGCAGCTGTAGACTGCAAGCAGAGGAGGACATGCAGTCAATTGATTCAGGTGTGCTGGAATAAAAATACATCTAAAACATGTAGGAAAGGCGGCCTGAGAACCAGGGTTGGAACCACTAGTCTAAATTACAGTAAAAAATGTCTCTCCGTGGCCCACAAGGAGCTTCACTACCTAATATTTCTGTAATCTAATCTGTCACGATCCAGTTCACACCGCCTCCTTCAATTACGTCTCAGTCATGAGAAGAGATAAGAGCTGAATGTTACACAATGTTGTGGAATCACCTTAGATCACCCAAACGGTTGAACAGACCTTCTGTCAATGCTTCAATAAAATGTTTCACTTACAAGTAAATATCTTCATGCTTTCCAGATCTATTCATTTTTCTGTGGCAATTCTTTTAAGAATCACCTTTCAGTTACGTCTTTCAGGTGCGTCTCCAAAGGTCAAGGTTGTGGCTTTTGCATCCACAGTTTTCCTTCCATTTTACAATTATGCTCTACGGTTTTGGTGTAACGCATTAGATCCTAATGAAAAAGACTGGACTCTTTGATTCTAACATGGCAGCCAAATGTGAGTTTTCAAAGGAATAGCACGTTTACCTAATGAATTTTACTGTAAATTACCAGACAGATACTACAAAAACAAATTCCACCAACTAAATAATGTACAACCTCAATTAGACAAAATGACCTGTGGCATATTGTTTTGTCTACTTGAACATTTGTTCAATCTCTTTTGGGGCTGAACTGTTTTCTCATTTGACTGAGTTAGACTCCCGTTCTCTTGTAAAACCTTTACAGTCACAAGAACAACAATTTATGTTAAGAAGATAAATGCAAAGATGACAGACACTGTGTACTTTACGTTACAATGGGATTACATTCTAAAACAATGTTAATCCTCTGTAACCTTTGTCCAAGGAGCTCAACCACACTGAATGTTGCAACCACTGTCTGGAAGCTCAGCAGAGAAGGAATAGTTGTGAGAAAGTACGTTGACTGTAACTGTCAAATGACGGGACACTTTATGAGTCTGTTGTTTGGTTTCATTACACCAGCTGGACAACTGTTTGGATTGTTCCCATATCAACAAATAACTCTGCTGTTTCTCACATGAGCTCATTTACGGTCATGGAAAAAGTGATCTCATCATTGGGTTTTGTGTAGTTTGCTTCTGTTAATTATTTTTTTAGGGTGGGGTATGTATGTTATTGTGCAATAGCCAGCCCCACCTAAACCTCGCTTCTCATCGACTGACTATTGACCAGCTCTCCATTTAAAGGGTCCAGAAAGTTCCTAGTTCCTAGGGCTTTTACTCCATGGACAGTCTAGAAAACATTCTGTTTAAACTGGTGGCGGGAGGACTCGTCTAATCCCTAACTGCCTTCAATCCAAAAGTTATCCCCCTTTTCAATTATTAGAACAATTAACCCAGTAGCTCATGGTTATTAAATTCTAATAATCACTCTTGTTAACAGCAGCTCTCTCCCTTATAATAACAAGCACTTGTTACAGATTAGATCATTTTTAGTAGCTCGGCTCAAACCCCTGGGTGATTATTTACTCATCGCCAAAGTAACCTATGGAGCCACCATTTTCCTAGAACCATGTGCATAGACTGTACAAAGATCAGAAGAACCATTAGTAAATTCCGGACTCAGAATTAATTTCAATATCCACAACTGTCAACAAAATTGTATACATATTTTATTTAGAGGCTAGACTGTGGCGCAGTTGGTAGAGCTGTTGCCTTGCAGCAAGAAGGTTCTGGGTTCTTGCTGTATGGAGTTTGCATGTTCTCCCTGTGCATGCGTGGGTTTTCTCCAGGTACTTTCCTCCCACAGTCCAAAAACATGACTGTCAGGTTAATTGGCCTCTCCAAATTCTCCCTAGGTGTGTGTGCATGGTTGGTTGTCCTGTGTGCCTCTGCGTTGCCCTGCAACAGATTGGCGACCTGTCCAGGGTGAACCCTGCCCCTCACCCGGAACGCTAGCTGGAGATAGGCACCAGCACCCCTCCTGACCCCATTGAGGGACAAGGATAGATGGATGGATAGTAGCTTATTTCAAACAATTTACCGATTATAATCAACACTTTTTAAGCCAGATTAATACCCCATAATCTATCCCTTTCCTATTAAACATTATTCAGGTGGATGCGAAAACATAAATCGGCGACCCCTCATCCCCCTCTACCCCGAAGGAAGGTTGAAGGAGCGTGGAAAACATTTGCTCGCTCTCCC
>NW_015115216.1:0-35835 GCF_001443285.1 Poecilia latipinna | reverse complement strand
GAGGCGACGATACGTAAAGTATAAGAATCGCTACATTTACCTCGTTATGTGCGAGAGGTGAAGAAGCGTCAGGCACGCTGAAGTGTATGGGAAAACATAATCGGTGCGTCGCCCCCTCCAGACGGGGTTTTGGCGCCCCCTCTGGTGCTGCGCCCCTATGCGTTGCATACGCTGCATACCCATTTTTTGCGCCTCTGCTCATACCCAGCGGATGTAATGTCCCTTTGCAACAGTAATTTCTTCGTTCTTGGTCAGGATCTAGTCTTTGTTGAGACAAAAATCCCCTTAAAATGGAACAAAGTAGATCCAGTCTTTTATATCCTTTAGACCAGTGGTTCTTAACCTTTTTTGAGATACTGAACCCACCAGTTTTATATGCGCACTCACTGAACCCTTCTGTAGTGATAAATAAAATATGATTTTTATTTATCATGACCAACTAGAGTCTAGTTGGGTCACCCCTTGATCACCAAGTCTTCTTAAAAGGTAGAGTCTCTGAGAACAGTTCTTCAAAATATAGTCAGTGTTTTCAGCAAAGTTGAGCTGACTGTCCAGGAACGACCCAAGGTATTTAAAATGTGCCACAGTTTCAACAGGTTGGACATTGAGAGAAACTGGAACCACTTTAAGGTCTTGTTTAGATTATTTAATTAGCTCTACATTCTTAAGAGAATGAAAAATTAATAATAAATAATAAAGACTTTGCGACATTCTGATTTAGTAATGTAATTATATTAGTTGTGTTACCACCCCCACACCACTAGAGGCAGTAGCAACCCCGAAAAGATGCGACTAAGGAGCAGATTTAGAAGTACACCGAAAGCTACAGAATTTAGTAAAAACGGTGAGTTTTGCTGAAGTAATTAATGACACAAGTTCAAATCCATGCTGAGAGTGAAGCTCCTTCAATCAGTGATCCTCCGCAGCTCTGATTGGCTAAGCAATGTAATGTGATCCTCTGCATCAAGTGATGGCAAAGCGGGGCGTCATCACGACTTTACACAAGTGTGTCTTTACCTCCGCGGCAGAGGCTCCGCCGACTCATCGAACCCCTGGGGTTCGATCGAACCCAGGTTAAGAACCACTGTTTTAGACTCTTAGATCCCCATCAATCCGTGAACTTTGTCCATTCACCAAGTCCATTGCAGCAGATTTGGAGTCTTTGGGCAGAGAGCAGGGCAGCGGTCGAATGAGGAATCCTGGAACAGTGGGTACACGGATCTTGTCCCTTACTGGGGTGTGGAGCCTTTAGCCGGTCCTTGGATTCCAGGGCGTCATCCTCTGCTGTTAATCCTTCTGCATCAAGTTAGCTCTACTCCGACACCAGGAACAAAGAACACTTTGCTTCCCCTTCTTAGAGTTGATATATCTTTTGTCTACATGTGTGTGTATGTGGATGGTACACGTGACAACTCAACCGTCCACATCGGTGGTTTCTACACGGCCTCTTAGCCGTTGGCAAACCCCTGACTTTCCCACTTTAACTTCTCCTGTTTAACACTGCCTCTACTTAACGTCTTGACTCTGCTTCTCAACTGTCAGCATGTCTTACTCAAAAAGCCTCTTTTATTTTAACCTAATACTCTAATCTGATTTATACTTCCAGTTTCAGTCCTGTTCAGTTTCAGATGGAAAGTCGTGTTTGGAGTTTCCAGTTTTATGCTGTCTGATCAAATAAATCAACTGATACTCCACAACATCTGACATTCTAATTTTTAGCCAGTGTTTGGTGCTTGCAGTCTTGTCAGAAGAGACCAGTAGAGGTACTGCACATTTCAGCTCTGGCTGCTTCCCTACAGTTTTACGACCGATTCAATATATTATGCAAGCATGTAAAACAAAACACATCTATAATGAAAACTGATCACCTGCATTAGTGGTGTAATAAACCATTAAAGAGGTGACTGAGAAAATAAAATAAATATGACTGATTGGATTCATGAATGAGAACCTCACCACTGAGGCGAGGCGAGGTTCAGCTCTGTCTTCATCCATCTCCCACCTGTTTCAGTAGGACATAGATGTCAAAGTTGACACCTATTAACACACCAAATAACACAGGAAAGACAAGAGAAAGTTTGATTGTGAATACTCGCGAGGAGAACAGACAGAGATGTTCTTTCAGTTACAAATCTCCTACCGCTCTGAAGCACATTTGCCTGCCCCTCTCTTTTTATTGTCTTTAGGATTCCGAATCACAGAGAGCGCTGTAACTCTAAAGGGAGGGGGAAACACTTCATCACACAGTCACAGCGCCAAGATTATCACTAACTAACAACACAATCTATCTAACACTAGCTTATCCAGTTCCTGACCCAGGATCAAACAGGACAAGTTGTACATCTTCACGGCGATGGTTTTATAACTATCTAAGAGGTCAAAGCAGGCCGTTCTGTGAAGAGCTGCTGTCACGGCTCTTCTTCAGAGAGGCCCTCTGAGAAAGGAAATCAGAATGATTAACAATAAAGAAACATTCCTTAAAAGTTATGACTAAACAAATAAGAGTACATAAGGTAAGAACATTATAAAAGTATAACAAATAGTTGATAATAGTACAATTTACCTAACAATAGACAGTACAAGAAACTTTATTAGTAAAAATGACTGGTTCACGCAGAAATCACACTCACTGCAACAAATAAACATGATATTATATTTTGAATTGTATTGTTTGTTTTATTTTTATTACTGCACATGTGCTAAACTCAGACACAATTGATAGATAAACTCACCTTTACTGGTATGAAGAATAATGTGAAAACTTTCCAAAGAGAGATACTGCAGCATGAAAAAAACAAACAGTGGCCATCTCAAAAAATTACCTCTAACCACAAAATGATTGTCACAATTCCGTTGATTTCCTATAAACTACATTTCTGATCTTGCATATTTGCTTGTATTTCTGCAAATTTTCCATGTTAAAATGTTCCAGCTCTTGCAATACATGACATTTACTATGCCAGAGGTTCCCAAACTGTGGGGCGCGCCCCCTAGGGGGGGGCGCCGTGTCATTGCAGGGGGGCGCGGGAAGCCGTCTGGATGAAAAAAAAACAAAAAAACATGAACACTGTATGCGCTGGGTTTTTACCTTAGAATGGCCAACTCTCTGTTATTCCTGTCAGTTTGATACAGTAGAGGCTTCCACACTTCCCATATTTGTGTCTTTTATCAGCAGTTAAAACTGTTTAATCCCTTGTTAACATGTTGTAACCTGTTTTTCCGAGCCGCCTTTAACATGAGCGCTACGACGCTCGCGCTGGGTTTCCACCTGTGAAGGAGACCTGCTGCTGCTGGGCGGAGCTACGTAGGTTTGTGTTAGAATCACGGCAGCAAACCAGCAAAACGCAAAGAACTTTTCACAGTTTTTCCCTCCAAACTAACCGACTGAGGTGAGTAAAGCTGCAGGTAATGTTAGCTAAAAGATGACTAGCTAATATCAATACAGAACCTTAAGCTTAACAAGTACCTTGTAGGCTACCGATGTCTATTTTCAGCTACGTACATTCATTTTGCCCCCAAAAAAGTCGATGCTCCCCCCCCATTACACGCGTCGTTTCAACCAGACAGCCATTTGTAATCCATAGGGGGGACCCAGAAAATGTTTGGAAACCACTGGGGGGGCGCAGAAGAAAAAGTTTGGGAACCACTGTACTATGCTGTTTTTCATTACTGGGCAGCATTGCAGTATATTCCATTTTAATAGATTTGCTCATTTCTACAAATAATGCACTTGAAATGTGAGACCGTTTTAATCTTTTCAGAAAATACACATATGCTGAAATCTAAACTAAACACACAGAATAAAACATTTCACCTGAATATATTATCTGTTTTGCTTGGAGAATACTTACAGTACACAACTGTGTTTAGGTTTTAGGAAGCTGCAGCAATCTATGTGAGATGATAACCGCTAACCTGTGAGTTTGGTTTTGATTGTAGGACTGTCCTAGACAGCCATCCATTAACATCCATATGAGTTTAACGATTACTGTCTTATAAATCAGGCCGTGGACCCACAAATGTGCCATTTGTCATTTGAAATTTGACAAACAAGTTGGTTCTGTTGTTAAATCAAGTTTTTATCACTTACGGATTTTAGCAAAGGTGAGATCTTATTTTTGTTTTAAGGATTTTGAAGGAATTATCTATTCCTTTATTACATCTCTATTGGATTATTGGAATTCATTATATAAAGGCATGGATAAATCCCAGATGCAACATCTTCACGTGATCCAGAATGCAGCAGCTGGGCTTCCTACAGGAACCAGGAAGCGTGACCATATAAGGCCCGTATTGGCCTCCTTACACTGCCTGCCTGTTTCTTCTCGAAAAGATTTTAAGATTCTTTTAACAATTTATAAAGTTTTAAATGGGTTAGCTCCTTCTTATCTTCAGGATCTTTTGAAATGTCATTCTGTGTCCAGAACTTTATGATCAAATGATCAGCTGCTACTGAAAGTCCCTCGGACTCGACTTAAGAGGGAAGGAGATTGGGCTTTCTCTGTTGCTGCTCCTATTCTATGGAATAATCTACCTTCCCAGATTAGATCTGCCCACAGCCTGGATCATTTTAAATCACTTCTCAAAACTCATTTTTATTCTTTGGCATTCAATTGAGGCCTGATACTGTAGCTCTTCTGTTTTGATTTTTTATTTTAAAAATATATATGGATTTTTTTTCTTCTCTTGTAATATTTCTCTTTCTTTTCATCAATTTATTTTATTATCGTTCTTGTACAGCACTCTGCTGCAGTTTTACACCTGTTTTTAAAGTGCTACATAAATAAATTTGACATTGACATCAGTTTGAAAGTGCATTAGTAGTGTCCTGACAATATGTTAACAATTTTAGTGTAGGAACTTAATCTATTGTGGGATTGTAACTTCAGATTAAGGTTAGAAATAATTCAGTTAAAATGTTCTGCTACAATTTCAACACTGGGTGGCAGTGTAACACCTTCTATTGGCTTGAGAGAGGCTCTCCTTAAGGGGAATCAAATGTTAAGTTAAACTGTAGAATCAATCTCAGTTGTTGAATAAAAATATTACAATATAACAGGAAAAACATGCCTCAAAAAGCAAAACTTCCCCAAATGAGAACTCATTGGGCTGATCCATGAATAAACAGAGAAAATGTAACTTTAAATGATTTTGTTCAAATTAAAGCTCATCTTGAGTTAATAGATCTACAACAGCAACCTTAGCAATAAACACAGGTACTCAGGTGGTCTGTGAAATGTGAGAGTTACAGAATCACAACAAAGCTACTTGACATAAAGTATTCTTGCTACACAGTTATTTAGAAAAATGAAGGTAATACATCAACTGGCTTTAGAGTATCAATGCTGATCAGATCTGGAGCAGAAATTGCAACATTTAATCTAAATGTTGCCAGAATTGTATTTATTTTTATTATTTGTATTGCAAGCAGTCTTTTAAAACTGTGGTGAATAACAAGCAGGCTGGGTGTGCTGGAGAATGCTTTTAAATCCCTGAGTGTGGTGCAGGGTCGCAACTAAATGTTATTCAGGAGGATGCGAAAACATAGGAAAGAAGGAAGGAAGGTACATCAGGGTGAAGGAGCGTAGAAAACAGACGCTCATTCTACCCCCCCCCCCACACCCCCCGGGACAAAGACACGTGAAAGGTAAAACTCCCTACATTTACCTCGTTATGTGTGCGAGGTGAAGGAGCGTAAGGGCGCGCTGACGTGGATGCAAAACAGACATCATCGGCCCCCTCCAGACAGGGTTTTGACGCCCCCTCTGGTGCAGCGCCCCTATGCGTTGCATGAGCTGCATACCCACTTTTTGCGCCACTGGTGTGGTGCCAATTTGTTAAGTCTCCAAGCAACTGAATTCAGATGGCATTTCTAAAGACTTCCTCATCACTATATAAACTTTGTTACTTTTGCCTTGGTTGGTCATTGGTTTATGCAGATACATCACTTCATCTGCATTCTCTGTTGATTCTCTGCTTGATTTTTCCCTTTGATGCTTTTACACACATTTCTTGATTTTGGTAAAGAAAGTAATCTTAGCTACAAACCTGACCACAACTCAGAAAAAAAAATAACTTTATTGAATTGATTATATATATATTATTTAAACCTAAAATACTAATAACTTTTTTAATGTGCATTTTTTCAAATGTTTTTCTATAAATTGGCTTTCTCTTTCTAATGAAATCCACAGTGAAGGTGATGTGGCATGTAAGACTGAATTCCCTTTGTTTTGGCATCCCTTTTCACTGGTTTGTTGGCACATTTTGTGTTAATAAAAGTATGTCTAATTTTAACATTTCTCACAAATTATCATTTCATACCTACTCTTGTTCTCCTTTGTTTGTGGAATCTCTTGTTCGTTATTTTGGCTTCATTAATGTGAAACAGTAACATACTTCCTGCCACTAGGGTGCACAGTTGAGTTTCTGTGTTCACTCCTCTCAGTTTTTCAGGTTTTTATGTTTGCATATACGTCTTGTAAAAGCAGACAAATGGGAAATGTTTGAGGGTTTGTTACAAACCACTGATCTACAAGCCCTTCTGGTCTTTAATGGCACTGGGTTGCTTTAAAACTGCCTCAAATTCACAAGTAATGACTTCTTACCTCCATCACAACACAACCAAATGTCTTATTGCCTTTTTATGCGAGTCCTATCATGTTCAAGAAAACTGAGATTTTTAGCTTCTCATTGTACCAACAGCTGCCTTTACCGTGGCCATTTGGACCAAGTTCTCAATGCCTCACAATGACTGATAAGGCAGCACCAACAGCTCTAATCAGCAATAAAACAGGCTGGAACATGAAAATGGAAGATAAGATTTGCCATTGCAGAGCCTCACAGAGTTTCAGTTAACGTCTTTCTTCTTAGAATTTCCCTGGAGCTAACATTTTTGGATAATTACACAGTTTACAGAGATAACAAAAACACAAACTTTATCTTTACCTCATACAAATTAGTGTGTTTTGTTAAACTGTTTGTCCTCTCAGCCTGAAATCAAAAATTACAGCTTTTTGTGTAACAGGAAAATATGTGAAAAAAATGTAGAAAAGTTTCTGTGAGACGTAAATCTCAACATTATTTTCTCATAAGATGCGATTGGAGAGCAAATGTGTTGTGTATGCACGCATGTTTGCTCTATCATTGCTGGACTCTAACCCTCCACGTTGGATGCTGGCACCTTCAGCATGGAGGTGAGGGGGTGGACTAAAAGGAGGAAAGGCTAGATTGCACAATCTAAAATGTGTCATATGAAAAAAAGTTAGGCATGTATTTTTACCAAAATATTTTATATGTAAAGACATGTGGTTATATTACTTTCTCCTTTAATAGTGTTGGTCCATCATGGCTTTTTGAGTTTGACTTGTAGTGATAACACACTAAAGCTTTCATGGCAAGAACAATAGGGAGCCTGAGGAGAAACTACAAGGCGAAACTGTGGTACAAGCCAAAACATGTTGAGGCAAAATACTTATTGCTTCTTGGGAAAAACAAGCACATGTCTTTGTGGTAGCTAATCAGAGGTGTGTGATTTATGGAATTGCATTTATACACAGATAAACAAAGTTCAGACATTTTTATGCAGTATTTTCTTATTTTATTTTAGATAACTTAAATTACAAAAATGGTCAAATACATATATACATGTGGACAAGTGCAGGATCTGGCTTGTTTTTTCAGGACTCAGCAATAAATATAACATGGATATTCAAACTGTTTGGTCTCATTTACAGTGCAACATTGGCATTTCATTGTTCATCCTCCATATGGCTGGTGGTGGAACGCTTTTTCAGGATTGTGTTTATGTCTGCAGAGGTTGAAGACGACTTAGTTGGCTTCGATGAACGACTGGTAGAGAGACATGAGCTGGGACTGGAGGTCTTGGGCGTAGGGGTCCAGTTTGTCCCTCAGGTCCTCAGCATAGGGAGCCACAATTTGCTTCACCAGACTGGCTCTCTGGGTCAGCTCTACCTGGACCTTCTCGGTCACGGGGGCTACGCTCTTCTGGAACGCTTCCAGGTGCCGGTCCACCTTCTGCTTCAGGTCATCTGTGTAGGGCCCCAGCTGAGCCTGCAGGTCCTTCACGCTCTGCTCCAGGTTGGTCTTCAGCTCTTCGCTCTTTTGAATCAAGGTGGACCTCAGCGCCTCGGAGTCCAGCGAGTCCGCGTAGGGGGCCAGCTCCTGCTTGAGCTGCTCGACCCTCTGCTGGATCTGGGCCTTCATGTTCTCGGTGTAGGGCTCCAGTTTGTCTCTGACGGAGCTGAGCTCTTGGGTCAGCACACTTTTCAGCATGTCAGCCTCTGTGGTTATCTTGTTCATCAGGTCCTCGGCTGCGGGGGAAAGCTGCTCCTGCAGGGTCACAGCATACTTGCTGGCTAAGTCAGCGCTCTCTGTCAAGCGGGCACTAGACAACCAAAACAAGACAAAATGACTGTCAGGACATCTACGACTGTGTAACATGCTGCAGAATACAAGCCTCCCCCCTCCAACTCTCCCTCACGCAACGTACTTAACTTCCTGTCCAATTGGTGAGCTCCTAATCATCTCCAGAGTATCATCAGCTGTTTGTGTGGCCTTGGCAATGTAGTCCCAGAAAGCATCAGTCAACACTTCTAACTTTGGCTTTGGTGCATCAGCGTAGAAGAGGTTGGCATTGCAGCCTTGCAAAAATAAAGATGTGAATAAAGGTTATTTTCAGACCTAATTTATTTTATTACTATTTATTTATTTGTTGCTATTATTATTATCAGTCCTTGTTTATTTTATTTAAGTGAGAGCATCTTACCAGAGAGCACTGCAGCGATTAGCAACACAAACACCTTCATGACTGCAACCTGCTGAAAGACATTAATACTTAATAATCAATTCCTACTAGTAAGGCTACATCAACACTTTTAGATTTTGCTGTAAACATGTAGTCTGAAGCGCAGTGCTTGTCTCACCTGCTTTGGGGCGTGTGTATCTTTCAGGGCTTAGCGTGTTAGTGACTGTGTCTCAGTGTTGCTTCCGTGTATATATACAGAAGTCAGATGACCGTTGTAGTGAAGAGCCCAAAGTCCAGGAGTCCCTGCCATGCTGTCACAACCGCTCTACTTTTTATATCTGCTGTTTTTTTAAAAATATGTTTTCACTGAACAGCTGAATGATGGAAAATACATACAGAAAAATCCGCTTTGGTTTTCAATAGTGTCACTTCCTCCCCTAAATTGTTTGCAGAAAGCTTTAAAAGTGTGCAGCTTTTAAGGTGTCAACATGGTCCAGCACTAGCAGTCACTAGATAACTTAAGATAACCCTGTTAGACTTGTGGACTTTGTCTTCAGGTCAAGCTCCACGAATTAAGCGCTATCAAGATGGATCCACTTAAATTCTTTATTTCTTAATTTTAGCCCCTTGAATTCATGGTGGACAGAATTTTATCTCATTTAAGGGTTTTCTTTTATTTATTCAGGAGATACCTGTTGGACATTTCTATTTGGAATGGTTTTATGAGTTTACTACTAAAGGAGATATTTTTAAATGAATGTGAGGGAAATAGAAAGCAGCCTAGGACAGCTTTGTCCCAAAAATATTTAGGTCAGTGTCCTGCTGGAACGTAATGCTTCGCCCCAGTCTCATGTCTTCTGTAGCCTCTAGCAGATTTCCTCTCATTCTATTTTTTCCTTTAGCTTTCTTGTCAACACTTTGTGATCTTAAAAGGTGTTGTAAGTACATTTTTACTTACTTACTTGTCAGCTTTAAACAGCTTCTCTGTCCATGTTAGACAAAAAGCTAATCTTTGGTCTCACCTGACGAGAGTATTTCTTCCACATGTTAGCTGTGCATCCTACGTAGCTTATTGAAAAACTGCAAACTGGACTTTTTTGCCTTTATTTCAACAATGACATTGAATGACATTTTGAACTGTGCTATGGGATATATTAAACTTTCTAGACACTGTACTTCCATTTGTGGAAAAGAAGTGGAGATGGTGGAGTATAAATAACTTGTTTTTCACTTGGGCGAAAGACTAGAGACTCAACAGTAGCTGCGTTTCCATTGATCACATAATTGTGCAAGTTGGAATCACTAAAATAAATTTGTTAATGGCAATTTTGAAAAAAAAAAAAAAATCAAATTTTTTGCTAAAATGTTTTTGCATATGTGTGAGGTGGTTTTTTAACTCTATCAAAATTAGTGTATTTTTCAAAACTTAAATGAAAACACTTTTTTTGCATCAACTCATGATATCAACTCGTTAATATGGGCAGCAGAGATGAAGAAGATGACAGGAAGCAGCAGGAGGATGATGCCGCTGCATACTTTTTAACTACTTATCTCGTGGACAAACGTATTCACGTGTGATTTTAATTGTGTTCCTCATTTAATGAAAACACTACAATTGCAAATTGTGATTTTCCAATCTTAGCAGATTATTGACAAAGTTTTGTGAACATTTGTAATGGAAACGCCACTAAAGATGCTGTCTACAAGAAAGTACAGAAAAAACTCCTCAAAGAACCTTCAATCCACTTCCTTTTGCTTCAAAATAATGTGCTACTTTCTTACATAAAACCCCAATGAAAGATAAAATGCAATCAAGTTTCTTGTCGCAATTTTACAACACATTAGAAAGTTCAGGGGATGGGTGTACTTTAGCTACTTTTGACACTGCACATGGTGTAATATTGTTCTTTGAGTGAAAAAGATTCATTAATCAAGAAAACTCTAAAATGTGTTTATGAGAATTGACCTCTGACACATGTAACTGAAGCAGAAGCTACTTTGTCCCTCAGAGGCTGACGATGCCTGAATGTACTGACCTTTGGTCAGACAGATATGCAAGACTGCTGAACATTGGCATGACACAAAAGCAACAACTATTAATTACCCTGAAAGTTGTTGGCACAATAAAAAGATTACAGGGAAAATTCTGTATGTCTACTTAAAGTTGGAATTCAGTGACAGTAATGTTGTGGATTCTGTCTGTAGTAAAGAGCTGGAGGCTTTCAGATGAACATAAGGTCAAATAGGGTTAACACTATGGATTTAGTTTCACTGCTGTAGTCATGAAGCACAAACACATTTTTAGGCAATAACAGAACAATGTAATCTTGATTTTACATTGATCATTTCCTCTTAAAGTGGTAATTGTACAGGATAAAACCAGTACTTAAATGATATTTCTGGGGCAGAAGGGGCTTGTACTTGCTTGTTGCATAGATTGTCTGCTACAAAATATCAGCAGGGAAAGAAGGGTGAGGCAAGGTGACAGCAAAGCACTACCTCTTGGACTTTGGGATCATAACTGTCCGAATTCACTATATAAGCTGCAGAGCTTCATCACTTCGGCACCAGCACAACTGAGCGGATTTACAGACACTCTTGTAAACTCAGGTAAGAAGAGGAAACGGAGGAAGCTCTTTTCATCTAAGCTTACTGAAGGAAAATGCTTTTGTGACTTTTTTTTTTGTTTGTTTTGTTGCAGCTTCAAAGAGCCATGAAGGTCCTTGCTGTGCTCGTCCTGGCTGTTTTCACCGGTAAGTAAGCTGGGGGCAAATCAAAATGAAGCGTAAAGTCTTGTTAATGACTGCATTGTACCTTCAGACAGCTGCGGTAGTTTCAAGTTATCCTTCTGTCCGTCCAACAGGCTGCAATGCCAACATCTTCTACGCTGACGCTCCCAAGCCTCAGCTGGAAGTAATGACTGATGCTTTCTGGGACTATGTCGGCAAAGCCACCCAGACAGCTGATGACACCCTTCAGATGATCAGAAAGTCCCAGTTTGGCCAGGATATCAGGTATGACATACACCATCACATGAAGCATGGCTTTTATTTAGCTTTTGCAGAGCGTAAACTCACTGTCTCCTGTCACTCTGTTCAGTGCCCGCATCACTGATGGTGCTGAAGCAGCCAGCCAGTATGCAGTCACCCTGCAGGAGCAGCTCCCACCCAGAGCCCAGGAACTGATCACCAGAGTCACCCAAGAGGCAGAAGATCTGAGAGAACGCTTGAACACTGACCTGAACAACGCCCGGGAGAAGCTGGAGCCCTACACTGAGAACCTGAAGGTCCAGATCAGGGAGAGAGTGGAGCAGCTGAAGCAGGAGCTGGCCCCCTACACCGAGAGTTTGGATACTGAGACCCTGAGGACCACCGTCATCCAGAAAAGCGAGGAGCTGAAGGCTCAGCTGGAGCAGAGTGTGCAGGAGCTGCAGACTCAACTCGGGCCCTACACTGACGACCTGAAGCAGAAGGTTGACCAGCAACTGGAAGACTTCAAGCAGAGAGTCGCTCCCATGACTGAGAGAGTCCAGGATCAGCTCACACAGAGAGCCCAGCAGGTGAAGGAAATGGCTGCCCCATACGTAGACAACCTGAGGGAGAGGCTGGACCCCTACGCCCAGGACCTCCAGACTCGTCTGACCTCCCTCTATGAATCCTACATCAAGGCCAACTAAGTCAAACTCCAACTGACTCTGAACCAAAAGAAACTGCATCAAATAAAACAGAATTTTCTCCTGGATGCCAGAAACATGGCAGTGCAACTTTAATTTACCTGTTTGGAAAAGCTACAGTTGTTAGTTCATGTAACGTTGTCAGAAAAGTGATACATAACAAATGCATGTTGGTCTGTGACCACAAGGTGTCCGCTCCCTAATTTATGAAAATAAAACAAAATCAAAAGAAACTTGAGATCCTTGTGTATTTTTTTATGAAATTTCTTTGTAATATTTCATTTTCCAGCCTTTGGACAAAAAAAACAGAATATGTTTAAAGATGTTAAAAAATAAACAAAATGAAAACAACAGCAAGTGTTACGTTTATAAACAAGCAAAGAAGAAATTTTCTGTAAAAATCACGTTTAAAGTTGAAACCTTTTTTCAAGACCAGCTGCTAATGACTGGGGTTTTATGGGAAAAGAAATATAAAGAAAAGCTTTATACATAATTCTTACTTAATTATGCTTAATTAATTCTTATGTTCCATTATAGGGAAGGGTTTTGAAACAACATCGATGTGTGCCGTGTATTAGACGGTAAAGTGACTTATTGCATACAACTCTTCCTAATTACTAGTAGTTTTCCTGTCAATATGAGCTGTGGATTAGTGCTGCTCCTCCAAAGTTACCATGGTCCTTTTGCCAATACTTTTGCCAGGCACTGTGGGTGCTGCAGCGGCAAAGAGCTGCGAGTTTCAGACAGGCATATTCGAAACAGACCATATGAGTGAATTTAGTAAAGTAGCTATAGATTTCATGCAAAATATATTTTGTTTTATCGAAACCTTTTTAATTATTAAAGAATTTGTAACTAAAGCAGGGTAAGGAGAATGAGGCCTTAGCATAAAATAAAGTGTTCAGTCTAGTCAATGATACGTTAAATCCTGAATTAAACCCTGCTTTAACACCTAACAAAAATTGTCAAATTTTATAAAATAACAACACACCTTGTCTTTAACACTCGACATCAGTGATAAGTAAAGGCATTAATGAATACTGAGAAAGAATTGAGTAACACGCTGTTTTTATGTTCTACTTACAAAAGCTGCCCCCCAACACCCGCCTCCACGCCCTCGTACCATTCTCTTGTGGAGGGCATGTTCAAATTTGTTTTCACCTGCAAGTCTGGATGTTCGTACACACATCCTGATCCTTCTTTGTTTGTTTTTTTTGCTCTAAATCACTTCTCTTTTCGTGCCTCCAAACCTTCAGCAAGATTACTCCCACGCTGACTTACCCAGTGGCAAACAACATTCCTCAGTTCTGCCCCCAGCTGTTACAGGACCTAAAAACACTGTTAACCCTCCACAGACTGAACAAGAAACAAGACAATACATTTTAACCCAAATAACACTTGTTTGGAAACCCAGGTTATGGGGTTTTTTGTTTCAGCCAATTTTTGGCAGCACTGATATTCCACATTAGTCTTTTTAAGATGCTCCTTAAGGCAGAAAACCTAACCAGGGGACACACAGTTGGGTTCTGGGTCACACACATTAATGCATGGTCACAGTAAGCATGTGGAAGAAGGTGCTTTGTTAAAATGACACCAAAATCCATGTTTTGGCTTATATTTAAAATAATGTTTGTTGGAAATCTCACTGCAAAGCTGTATTGAACACACCAACCTCATGGAGCATTAGGTTGTGTGGATGCTTTTCTCCAGCAGGGACAAGAAGCCGGTTAAAGTTGATGGGAAGAAGGATGTAGCTAAATGGATGGCAAAGAAATTCTTAGGCTGAAGCAGATCGAAGAGATTCATGTGTTTGAACGTCCCAATCAAAGTTCAGACCAGATTCAATCAAGAATGTTCTGCAAGGCTTATAGATTGTTTACAGATGTTCATCTTCTAATTTGACTTAACTTGACCTATTTTGCAACGAATGTGTAAAACATTGTGTGCAAAGTTGGTAAACAGACAAAGACTCGCTGTGACAGCACTCAAAAACTCAAGATTTTATTTCTAAAAATGTTTAAAAATCATGATTCTCCTTTTGTTTTATCATTATGTGCTATTTTGAGTTGGTCTATCAAATAAGACAACAAGTAAAATAAAGTTGCAGGTTTTAATGACATAAAATGAGAAGAAAAAAAAGAGATATCATAGAAATAAAGAAGTGAGTTAAAGCATACAACTGTGTTTCCTTACTTTTAATGCTTCTTTTTTGATAGGTGGAAACAAAGGATGGAAATCATTCCCACTTTTCATCACTGCATCTGTCAGGGCAGTACATATATATCTGAAAAGGGACAGAAGACTTTTTATAAATACTTTAGCACTAACTTAAAGAGACATCTTTCCTCATCTTGCACCAAGATGCATATCCAAATAAATGCAACAGTTCACACATTATATGGTGTTTTTCCACATCAGTCTTGTTGATTACATATTCCTCCTGAAATTAGCTGAGCTCAAAACAATGACAAACTCAGCAATTCCTAACATTTGATTTATTTCTACTCCCATCAGCTGATACCTCTGAGTCAGAATCCGATGGTAAGAAGTTTTTTGAGTTCATTTTTGCCATATCAAACAAAGCAAACGCATAAAGGAGACTTTGACAATGTGCAGCTTCCTGTGCAGAAATCAAAACATGTTTATCTACATTAACGTGAACATGTTCTTCTAATTAACCTATGATAACCTTACTGACACATCCAAACAAGTTGCCTTTTGTTCAGTAACTAAAGCCCCATCAGCCAAAAAACACATTCATTGGGGTTACGTTCGTTCAGTGCTCTGCCTGCCGACCCCTGACATCAGACGTTTGGTGTTTTCGTGGAGCAAAAGAAGAAGCATCTGCAGATTGGATGACTCTGTCAGATTTTCACTGTATTACCTCATATGTCTTCTTGAATCTGTCCCTTTCACTTCCCTTTCTGTACTGCCTTTTGTCCCGAATGCCCCTGAAAAACAAAAACTGAGCACTCAACCCTAAATGATCTGCCTGAGTAAACTCTGACTTCTTTGTGTGTTGTGTGCTAGAGGTAACACATTCCATCTGCACAATACAGGCACCAAATTTATTTGATTTTTTTTGTGTGTTGAAGCAGGTTTTGACTGTAAGAACTTTTCTCAGAAAACATCTTTTTCTGGTGCTACTGTTACCACATTTAATGTGTTCCAAAGAGATTAAAAACAAGATTTTTCAATGCGTTCCCTTTCTGGAATAGGCTGGTTATCGTCATGATTTCTGTGTGACACAACTCCTCATTCCAAACCCTCATTAGTCATTATTGTGTTGGAACATTAGGATCAAAGGGCTTTAGGTATGTTTGCTGTTATCACATTTCGAGGAAAGTAAATAAGTTTTCTCATTAGAATACAGCCAGGCAATTTATTACACTTCACCAATCACTGGATAGTTAAAGTGACGTCACTCAGTTATCACACGGTCCTGTTATCGTGGCCTCGCACCAATTACCTGCACATTTTCAACACTAAACAGAAACTTAAAAATCTAACAACAAAGCGGTCAAGTTCTAAAGGGCAAAGATGTTTAAAGGTGGCCACATAGCCAGTCTGGGTTCCACAAACCCAAAACCATGCATTGCTTCTCTGATTATGAAGTTATGACTGCAAAGCACCACACATTAACTTGGTTTCTCTTTCAAAATGTTCAACAGATCACTTCAGCTATGCATTAAAGATTTAATTCTTGTTTATGGATTTTGAGTCTTTTCTTGTTCCACTTGTATCTGGCAGCAAAAGCAACAACAATGTTGTAAGGCTCTAATTAGAGCGGTAAAATAATATACTTGTCTGACTGAAAGATGAATCATGACTATAATCAAAGTAGCAACACAGTCCATGACACATTTGTGCAGCAACACAAATATTTACTGCTTAGCAAGTTGTAATAAGTACTTTCTTTAACCATAAACCTCTATTCACTTTGCAATATACTTTTCTTTTACACTCTTTGACGTAAAGCCGATTTCGTAGCATCTATTTTATTCCATGACATCCACACTTAATGTTCCCTGATTCTAATCCTTTTTTTGTACCATGGGATTTCCATCCCACAAGCCTACACATGCACATCATGCCATCAGGACGTCTTATTTGTTTGAGAATCACATATCTACTGTTGGAAACATGAGACTGGCATAAAAAGGGAGCTATTTGTGATGGAGATGGTTGGGTAATCTCTTTGTGGCGATAAATGCTAATGCAGGTCATTTGAATTAAAATGTGGATGTGAAAAGCTGCTTTACATCCTGGTGTTAGATGATGCTTTTGGTTGAGAACTGATTTGTCAACAATCAGAGTAAGAAAACCCAGTTAACACAAACCAGCAAAAAAGAGCAGCAAAGAAAGCATTCAGATTGACTTTCTGTGTAAAATGTAGAGACATACAAATATAAAAACTATAAATCATGTTTGTGCAAAACAAGAAAAAAAAAAAAACCTGACATTTCTTCTGACTTAGATCACTGTTTTTTTCAGCTCATGAATGCCAAAAAGGTGTATCTTAATTATTTTTCCAGCTTCTCATGTTTTTTACATTTCACATAACAATTACATTAGATTAATTTGACTGAATGATTCACTGCACATTTCACTTCAGCTGTAAATATGTAAGTAATTATACACAAATGTTTGTTTGCTGTTTGATTTACTACTCTTAGACAATGAATTTCAAATGTCTATTTCATTACTCTAACTTGTGTTTATTCCTATTTTCCCAAAAATACTAAATACAACAAAAAGCGCTGGCACTTTCTGGACACAGCCTGGGGGATTTGCCCCCTGTATCCAGCTCTGGTTGCGCCCCTGAAGTCTAAACCTTTACAATCGTTCGTGTTTTAAGTTACTGTAACAAAATAATCTACCTTCTGGGATTAATACAGTATCTCTCGATGTACTCTAATCTGATGAATTAACGTCTTGTCAATTTTATGAGGACAAAATGCGACGTTGAAAATCCCGCTGCAGAATGAATGAATGACCCCGCTGCAGGTTTTAACTTTCACCTTGTTGCTTTCGTGTCAGAGCCACGCAGCGCGGTCAGCGCCTCTAACCAGCCATGCAAACTGCTGAGAACTTCGGACGCGGTGTCGCTGGTGGCACGTTGCGTGCAAGGACAGGCGGATCTGTGCAGACAAATCACCATCACGCCATGAACGCACGCGCGAGCGAGAGCGTGAGCAATCACTCACCCCATCAACCCCCCCCCCATCCTCCTCCTCCTCCTCCTCCTCCTTCTTTCACCCCACCCGTTCCACGCGGAACAGCAGCGGCACCCTGGGACTATAAAAACCCTCCGCCACAATCCTGGGAGCACGAAGGAAGCTCAACCTCTCAGGTGAGTGATGCAAGGAAGAAATAAATTAAACTAACTAAAACAAAAAAAAAAACTTAAAAGGCTGTTCGCCTTGATCTGATTCTGAATTGTTGAATTTAGCTGCTGCTTTTTTTGCAATTTCTGACTTTTTTTTTTTGCTTTTTTTGTTTATATTCCAGGTGTATCTTTCTGTTCAGCAACCATGAAGGCTGTAGCTCTGATCCTCGCTCTGGCAGTCATCACTGGTAGGTTTTGTGTTGCTTTGCCAGATAGCACACGATGCAATTTTTTTTCTTCTAATAATTAATGCTTTGTGTTTATATCCACTGTAGGCTGCAATGGCCGTGTTGTGCGACAGGCTGAGACCTCCATGACCCGCGTGGAGAACAGTGTGGAACGATTCCTGCAGTACATCATAGACCTGAACCAACAAGCCGATGGAGTCCTGGCGAACCTCAAAGTCCCTGAGCTCAGCAAGAACTTGGAGTGAGTGATGTCTTCTGATTGCATGTTCCTTTCTGCCATTGGGACCACAGTATTCTGATGTTTGGTCTGATTTCTCCAGAACTCTCATCACTGAGACCATGAGTGAGCTTACAACATACAGAGACGGCATCCATAGCAGGCTGGCCACCTACACCGCAGGTTCCCCAGGCCAGATCCCTGAGGATCTCCAGCTTCTGGCTAACAGACTGCAGAAAGACATGACAGATGCCAAGGAGCGCAGCACTGAGTACCTGAACGAGCTCCAGACCATGGTTGAGGAGAACACAGGTGACGTCCGCGACCGCATCACCGCCTACACAACAAAGCTGAGGAAGCGCCTGACCAAAGACACTGAAGACATCAAAGAGTAAGTTGGGTTTCGAGAATCTGTCTGAATAAAGCTTTCACTCGCACGTAACCTAAACGTTCCCCTCTTTTCTTTCTCTCCCTAAGCACTGTGACCACCTACATGAGTGAGATCCAGTCCCGCACCAACCAGAACCTAGACACCGTGAAGGAGAGCGTTGAGCCCTACGTGGAGCAGGCCAGAGAGAGCGCCGCTCAGAAGCTGAGGGACATCTCCACCATCCTGGAGACCCAGGCTCAGACCATCAAGACCCAGCTGGAAAGCAGCATGAAGGAGCTGAGCACCTCCATGGACAGCAAGCTGGAGGAGCTAACGGAGCTGCTCTCCCCGTACGCCACTCAGGTCCGCGAGCACCTTGAGAATGTCATGCAGAAGGTCAAGGAGACCGCCACTGAATAAAGAAAAGTGGTTATTGAGGTTCTAAATGATTGGTGGTATCAGAGGAAGGAATGAAGATGGAAGTTACTGATGATGTATATTTCTTTTGCTCTTATGTTCAGGATAGAGGGGTTTAAACAGAGGGAAGGTAGACCATCTCCTTTCTTTATTTTCTTTACACTCCCTTTATGCAAGTATCTCAGTCACCAAGAGTATATCTTCCAGAAAAGAGCAATTTTTTTTATGTGTTACTTTTTCTACTTTACTAGTGTTTATCCTCATTAGTTTTGCATTCAAAGTTTTTTTTTTTTTTTTTTTACACACAACTGTCTTTCATTTCAATAAATGCACTGAATAAATGATGGATTCATATACAGCAAGGCATCTGCTAATTCCTTTGCACATGGGCAGAACTGCTAAAATCTAACTCTGTATTGTCTGTTAGTTATTGCTGTACTTCATAGAAGAGTGGACAATAAACTGACTTCATGCATAGCTGACAGTCTTTTTGCAACAACTTTCTACGAAAGCATTCTTTGTTATTTTTTCATGATGTAAGCCCACAATGCTGCTCTCTGTCAGTGTAACCTCCAAGTCTGAGTGAATAAAGAATTCAGAAAAGATGTTTTCACTTGCATGGCTTGTTTCTCTCATTAAACATTCAAGACTGATGCATTATTTAAAATGACATAGATCCAGTTACACTCTCACTTCAGAGGGGTCTTAAATGACCTTTTCACTTTCAAAGTATTTTGACTATAAAACGAAGCAACCTCAACTGTTGCTTCTCAGTTTGTGGTGACTGAATTAACTTTAACACAATCAAACAAAGACTTTTTTCTGGGTGAGTGTTTCATTTCAGAGTTTAATAAGGACCTTCCATAAAATGAACTACCATATCTTAGCCAACCTCTTGCTCAACATTTGCAGCATGAGAAAATGATACAAGATATCTATTGCCATCTTCACATAAAATACAAGAATAAAGCCCAAAATGAAGGCTTTTCTTCTCCGCTGTTTCTAATCACAAATCAACTGTATTTGCACTAAGTGCCACCCCTGCATCCTCAAGCCCACCTTTTTGGTGTCCAGTTCAGACTTGTTCATATTTGCTTTCAGATTCCTTCCCAGCAGGTGTTTGGGAACAAGCTGTGCCATTTACAGTGACATTATACCAGTTCCAGCTTTATCTGCACTTATGCAGGTTTGAACAGATGTGCCACTCAGATCAACAAACACACAGACCTCATGCATGCTCTCATTTATTTTTGGGATGAGATCGATGGCTGCATGTCATGCCATTTCACATTTCCGTTAAGTTTCTGTGCCTGAACATGATCATTTGTTACATAAGAGGATGTGTTGAGAAAGTCTTGGCACATATTCAAGCCTTTTCATTGGTTTCTGCTGTGCTGAATGCATATAACATCAAAATAAGCATTTGAACCTGCTGAGTTTGAGAACTTCTTTATGTCTGTCAAACTCAGCAGGGCTTTTCCTTTGAAGTTCAGAGCAGAGGCCAGTAGGGGACACCATTCACCCCCTTCACTGACCAACATCCGTCCTCTGACCCCCCTGTGTACGGATCCGTGCTGCACAAACTTGCAGCTGTGTTTTCTTAGTTGGAGAGTTAGATAAACTATATGCCTCATGAAAAAAAAATGTGAAAATGAGACTTCATGAAAGGGAAATACTTGATTTACAAGACTGAAATGAATGCATTGTGTCTGACTTTTGCATAAATTTCCAAACATGGTTCCAACAAATTGCCTTAAAATATCCAGAGTGGGAATTTACATTGTCTGGCAGACAGTTTTCATTTTTTTTTGCATATATTTGGACTCTTTTATTATGACACTCCTTAGAAAATAATAATAATAAAAAATAAAAAAAAAACGAGTTCCTTTTCAAAGCTGTTTTCAAAGTTGTTCAAATACTAAACAGTTTGTCTGTGTGTAATATAACCAGGATGTTTTCACACCAGATAGTCAGGTACACTATTAAGTGTGAAAACTATTAGGACAAGATTGAGAGCCAAAAACATTTGTTTCATTTTCAGCTGGTGCCGTTCACCTTTACACTGCACCGTCGAACGAACTGAACCCTCTGCCTTTGCTTGTGGCGGCGTTGTACCGAGAACCACTGAAGGTAGTGAGACGAAAACCTCTGAAGAAGACAATGAGCTAAACTTTCTTCTTCACGAAATGCAAAATAAAATATTAAATAGCGTCAGAAAATAGCGATTATAACATTTCTCTTTTGTAGTTGGTAAAAGACCATGGTCCATTTCTTCTGCCAGCTCTAGACCAGAGGTCTCAAACTCCAGTCCTCAAGAGCCGCTGTCCTGCAATTTTTAGATGTGCTTCTGCTTCACCACACCGGAATAGAATAATTAGGTTATTAGCAAGGCGTTGGAGAACTTATCTACACAAGAAGGAGGTAATTAAATGGAAGAATATCATTCCAGTGTTTTGTACCAGTGGCACATCTAAAAACTGCAGGACAGTGGCCCTTGAGGACTGGAGTTTGACACCTGTGCGCTAGACTTGTTTTGGTTGTATTTACCCAGAACTCTGTCCACTTTCATCCACTTAGTGCTTTTGAAGTGGTCTCTGGTCCCCTTAGCATTCACATGCATTCAAATCACTTCAACCAAGAGGTAGGCATACCACAGTCAGCTTTTTTGAGCTGCATCTGAGTTTGATAGATCAATCACACCTCGCCAAATGAACGAGAAATTCAAGGCAAACAAACTGGAGTTAAATTAAAGCAGACTAAACACGGCTGGTGTGAATCCACCCTAAATCTGTTCTGTGAAGGCCCCAGAGACCAAAGAACATATCAAATAAGTCAAGGATAAAGTTGTTGAGGAATTTGTAAAACAGTAATAATCCTAAGCACTGGACATCTCACAGAGCATCTATCACCCAAAAAAGTATGGTACCACTGCAACACAAGACAAGATCTGGTGGAAGAATCTATTTGCAGGTCAGCTATTACACACACTTTAAAAATCTGGACAATATCCCAATAGTTTGGGATATTGCAGATTCCTTTCTGCAATATCAAATATCAACTTTGAACCTTTCATATAGAATTAGTCAATCCATTATTGCGAAATGGAAAGTGAATTGCACAACCTCATACCTACCAAGACTTGGCCTTCAACCTAAAATGAGAAGGTAGGCAAGAATATCATAAATCAGAGCATTGATAACTCTGCAGTAGGGCCAGAGGTCTCTGGTTTAGGTTGGAGGCTCTCTCAACATGATTTCCAGCTTATTGTGCAAGAGTGGTGAGACTGTTGAAATGTTGCAAAAAGCTAAAACAAACATGGGGAAGGAGGTACTTTGGTCAAAAGGGGCACATTTAAACCTTTAGGTTCAAACACAACATCTGATGTGTGGAGGAAAACTAAAACCATCATCTTAAACACTCCAAAGTGAACCATCTTAGTGGCAGTGTGACAGAGGCTCCTTTCTTTATGAGGGACATCGAAACTGGTCAGAAATAATGGGGACATGGAGGGAGTTAAATGCAGGGCAACTAAAATATGTGTTAGAGGTTGTGAAAGACGTGAAACAGGGCACAGGGTCACTGTCCAGATGGACAGTGACCCGGGACAGGCAGCGACAGCGACAGGTGGAATGGTTCAGATCAAATCATATCCAGATATTAGAATGTGTCAGACCCAATTTCAATTGAGATTCTGTGACCTAAAAATTGATGGTGTATCCAATATGACTGGGATCAGTCTGCATAGATTGCAAGATTGCTTTTATTTACAACAAAAGGTTGTTCTTAAAAAATCTAAATTGATTTATCATTTTTTTATATTTTTATCAAAAGTTTTGAAACCAGTTATCTTCTGCTTTGCAATAATGCACTGCTTTTTGTGTATCAGGTAAAAATACTCCCCGGAAATATTATTGACATTGACAAAGTGTGAAAAGTTTCAAGGTTCAGAATACTTTTGCAGGATGCTTTTGTGAATAGGACACAGAACTTTTGAAGTTCAGAACTCCAAGAGGTTCTGTGTGCTGTTACACATGAGCAATTTGTATTTGTACTGTATCAAAATTAATAAGGGGAACTGCTGATATAACACTACAAACTGTGGGCAGATTTAGAAAAAGTGGATTTTTTTCTAAGAAAAATCATTTCACAAGATCATGAAAAACATGTTTACAGTTTCTTTCTGTGTGAAGGGGCACTTTGTTCAAAGTGAAAGAATGACTAACACAATGAGCAGCTGTTTATCACTCATGAAATCACTCTCTTTAGGGAAGCTGTGTTCATTTTCTGGCAGATAGAGTGAAACTCCTAGAGTAAGCTGCCAGTTGTTTTGAGGATTACTCATGAAAGGTAAAAAACAGGAAAACCACAATTAGTCTGCTTGTTCAGCACTTCTGCTCAGTCTGTTCCTATAGGGTGTCTGCACTTTGAGAACTGCCCAGCAACAATCTGGAAAAGAAAACAGCAAAAAAAAAAAAAAAGCAGGTGGTAACTAGCCCATGACTGCTAGTAACCTCTCCTAAAACATCCCCGTGGTGCTTTTGCCTCCTTTTGAAATCTCTTTCTTCACTTCGTTTTTCAGTGCTCTTTAGGGCTGGCACACAACAATGGCCTCCACGGGGGCCTGGGCAAAACACAAAAACAGGCCTTTCTTAAGCTCATTATTGCAAATTAGAAGCACAGTAGACATCCTCCTTAACACCCGATGCCTCCTACAATTATTCAAGAGGTGCTCGAATGCACGCAAGCTCAGGATTCATACTTCCACCTAATTGGCCTCTTCTGAACAAAAGTCGAGAATTTGGGGTTTCAGGACCCTAATCGTAATGTCAAAGCCTAAATTGTGGGCTTTTCATCATAACAAAAGGACTGGCTGGTGGCAGTGATTAGCAATAGAATGACCATTGTCGCTGAAGTCAAGATTGTGCATTTGATTCGCCATGTATAATAAAAAGCTTTAATTGTGGGTTACTGCAGTGCGTCGACTGTGCGTCTCTTTGCCGTCACAAGCTGACAGGAAGACTAAGCTGCATGTGGTTCTGTCTTGGTCATTTCCTTTTTCTTAAAAAAGGAAGGTGTGCACGAACCAGACTGTTGCAATGACATTTCTAATTCAAGAGGCAAATGAAAAACTAATAAAGCAACAAAAAATGGGTTCTGGGTCATCTTGCCCCTTCACATATTTATAAGCCCATTTCATAGATATACGTAACAATTTAGACACTTCCAACTTCATATCTATGAGACAAAATTTGTTTCATATACTAAATTAAGCATTTTCATAAATTATGGAGATAAATGGCCACAGAAAATACCCAAACATCACAAGTAATTTTATTTAGCTGTATACTATTATTATTCCATGCGATCTGTACATCTGATACAGTTTAATTTGCTGAATTTTTGTATAGATGCTACTTGGAAAGAATAATTTCACCAACAGAAGCCTAACGATTGATCACAAAATTGCCAGATGCGCCAAAAGCAAGCACTAAATGAATTCTGGTCTCCTTTGTTTATGGTGCAGTTCAGTTTTTATTGCCTGATGTCACCACACACAGGTCTACCACAGCAACTGCAACGTTTTTTGCATGACTACCAGCCTTTCTAGATGTTTGGAGGTTTGTAATAAAAGGACAAATACTAGGTTAGTTTCAAAATAACTATTTTTACTTGGACATCGCCTTAGAACCTCTGAGTTTATACTTAACTTTGAGTTGATTGCAATCTGCATGTGTAAAACAAACATTTCTGTGTAGAGCACCAAGGTTAGCTCTATCACAGGGACCCATGTCTTCTTAAATTGAGCTGTGTATTTAAACAATCTCTGATATTAAAAAGAATCACTCTTAGAGTCAGCATGGGTGCATAAAAGACACAAACAGTGACATCTTGTAATATAAGACAAAAAAACTATTAAAGTCCAGTTGCCTTTCAACACACTCTTGTCAAGTTATTACGTGGAGTTTTTTTTTGACACAGAGTTAACTGTGGGCAACTATCCAGGTCCAAAGTAGCTTACACATAGCTCATGTCTGTTTTTCTGTCAGCAGTGAACTCTGTCCGTCTACATCACCTCCCTGCTTATCTGTTCAAACCATGTTTTTGCTGATGGATCAGATGAAAATTTCACTCCCTTTTCTTCTAGTTTTCCCTGTAATCACAAGACATTATTTGTGAATTAAGCTCACCATTTCAACAAAATGCGCCAGTTGTGCAACATTTTATTTACAGTAGGCCTGTTTCGCCTGTGAGCTTTTTTAATGCAGTTATATGAGTGCAGATCAATGAAATGGGCAGGGATTCTTCAAGGCCATCGCGTCTACGTGTTGACCTAAATCTGGTGTTTTGCATAACACTCCTGAAACGGGGAAGGCTTATAAAAAGCAGGGACACTCTGACCATCCAAGACACACCATTTTTTTTTTCTGCGCAGAGACAGAAAAGAGGTATGCTTTACACTTTATCACTTAAAAAATTACGTTTTTGTAACTTTGTGCTGAAAAACAATAAGTAAATAAGAAGGTAAGGAAAAAAAAATAAATAATGAACCTTTTATTTTTTGGAAAGTTCTGCACTTCTTTGAAAGCTAAACTTTAATTGTGTATTAAATAATGTGATTGCTGGAGAAAAACAATCTATTTCAATGTTTTTCAAAGAACATCTGTGCTTGCAATTTAATGCAAATTCATAGCATTTCTCTGCTTTCTATCCTTAGGAAAAGAAGTCAAGATGAGACTGTATCTTGCAGCTGCCGTGCTGTTGCTGGCTCTTGTCGCATACACAGGTGCTTCTAAATGTTTTCATTCAGAAAAGTCTTGCATGTTTCTTTCTGCTATCATCTTGTATGAAGATTCTCATTGTCATTGTTGTTTTCACTGCCTTTCAGAGGCTCAGGATGACTCACTTGCAGAAAAGTTCTCAAACTTTGGGGATCAGATCACAGAGTTCGGCAAGAATGTAGCTGAAAAAGCCAAGACGCATTTTGACACCATTGCGACCAGTGAATTTGCAGAGAACACCAGGTAGACCGATACACATAAAATGCGTGTAAGTTCTTTCTTTTTAAGTGGACGACTCAAATTTCATTTTGAACCTTCACAGGAATTGGTTCTCAGAGAAGTTCCGTGCGCTTCAGAACAAGGTAAATGAAATGGCCAGTCAATGACCTGCCCTCTGTTCCCGACGCCCACACTGACAGATGACTTGCTTCTACACCATCTCAAGGCTGAAGTCACGATGCTCAACAAAATGGATGAAACTAACCTATTTCTGCCAATTTTTAGTCTGTGATCTTTTTTTTGGGAAAACTGTGTAAAAGTGCAATAAAACACATGGAATGGAATAAAATGTTCTGTTATATCATTATATTTCTGTACAAATAAAGTGAGAACTTCTAAAACAACAAGGCCCCTTGTGGATTTTGTTTCTTCAGATTTAACTGAATGATCAAGTGCAAACAGAACAAACTGAGCTGATAACAAAAGTTCAGATAATGTCAGCAGACAAATGACACTTTGAACTAAAATAAGCAGATTGGTTGCTTCTGCACTGCTGCAATGAAATATAAATAAGAAAGGAGACATTTAAAGAATTTAGTTTTTAAAAAACGTAGTTTTAAGAAGAGAAGGACACAAATATATATATAAAAAAACACTTAATAGGATGATAAGAGACAGTGACCAAATATTTTCTCTCAGAGCTGAAGATTTTGTTGATAATCACTCAGTGTGAATTCTCCGGAGGAACGACAGCGTTTCTGAATTTGTGAAAGAAAGCCATATTCTAATTCTGACATTCTGATGTCCATTTGCATTTTGCCATTGGCCACTGGAAAAAAAGCAAATTCAGATTACATTTTTTTCAACTACATGCAAAACGATACAGAGTATATCATCCCCACCACGAAATGCATTTTTTCAGCAGGACAGCAACATACTCAAAGATCATGGGCAGATGGATCGGGGAGCAGGTTGGGTGGAGGAGTCGCCTTCCAGCAACTACCCTCATCATACAGCCAAAGCTACAACTGAATAGTTTAGACCAAAATTCACTGTCCTGCATGTTTCAGGTGTTTCCTTGCTGCAAACTAATGCAGTACTTAATGGCATGCTGAGAAGGTTATTTTAATCATGTGTGCTGGAGAACAAAGATACTCAAAACCCACTGGATCCTTAAGACTGAAAGCCACTGGTTCAGACTAAGGCCTAGCTGTGTGCTGCAGCTATAAGTGTAAGTCTAAATTTAATTGAAAATATGTACCACCAAGATGGTCCCCTCTGTGCTTCAAATCTAGCAATAAATAATGCACAACATACTGCCATATTGAGCACCTCTCATATCAAACATATCTAATAGATAACGGTTTATTTCTGTCGGTTGTCAGGACCAAAGGGCAAACGCCAACATGGTAGCTTTTTGGGCATTTCATAATGCCCCTGGTATAAAGTCACTGTTTATGATGTGTTAATAATTCACCAGCTATCCAGGTTCAATGAAATCTTTTTCGCTGAAGAAAACAGTGGCAGAGGTCAGCCGCTTCTACACAAAGGCCACAGGTTTCTGTCACATGGCGCCGACCTCCACAACTGCGGTTTCTTTAAGGTCGCTAAGTCAGCTTGGTGAAAAAGCTTTTAAGTGACATGTTTGGGATTTTATTGTTGCGTCGTTGAAGGTTTTTGTTTGAAAATTTCCAGTTCTATCCAGCATCTCTCTTCCCTGATCTGAAGGGATGCTGGGCCTAATGATGGAGTCCCAGGTGAAAGGGTTCAAAATTCTTAATTGTGCTAGATGGCTGAGAAACCAGATTTTTAAGTATTCTGGTCTACTAGAAAATAACATTTCAGGAAGAGTTGCTTCCATTTAGAACAAGTGAGGTGAAAAGCCCATGTATCTACCAAAAACTCAAATCAATATGAGGTGGACTCTGACCCCTTAAAGATCTTTTTGTACCCGTCTTAACTAAAACACGTATCTCTTCTTTGGAGACTTTGCCTGGTTTGTACACATTTCAGCACTCGCCAAATGGGGTGAGATATGCAAGCCAAAGGGCGCATCGACAGCTAACGCAGGCCCTAAAGAAGATGGCAGCAGTTCAGAACCCGTGATTTTACAAAAGAAGCATTTTGCAAATCTTTGCTGACACAACAATCTGCAATGTAATATAACTACACTAAATTAACACAAAATGTGATACTTGAAAGATTAAACTAGACGGCTCCAAAAGTATTTTGAGTTTTAAGCTTTTTAAATCCCCAGAATTGGCAGCTACTTCAAATGTCTTTGCATTGCACGTGTTTGTAGTCTTTGCTTTTATGAGGGAACAAACAGTAGGAGTCAGATTGGAAAAATAAGCCCACTCACTGGAACAGGTTCAGCGAGTGGGTTTTACTTGTTGTCACTCTCCGATTTGGCAATAAAATATTGAAGCAGAGAAAAAAAGGAAAACAAGCGCAGGATCAATGATCTTGCGGTAAGGACCAATGTTCGCACTCTTGCACCAACCTAAATCAAATACAGCAGCCTGATAAGATTTGACTCGCTTAATTTCTGTTGATGAAAGACAGGAAAAATGGTAAAAAACTGCTTCTTTTTTTGTAATTGTGTTCGTAGTAATGTAAAAACTTGAGATGTAAAAACTTCTTTTGTTGTTGAATCAGTCAGTAAAAGTTACTGTGACGTTCTGATGGTTTTAGCAGAAGACAAACTGACCGCTGGACGTGTTTCTCCTTTTCTTTCAGCACTTGCGACTTCAGACAAGCTTTCTTCTCTTGTTTCTCCTGCAAGGTACAACTTAAAAAATAAATCACACAAAATTCTCATTATCAATGTTTTTCATTTATGGCATTGAGTTTGAGTTGATTTACTTCACTTGACTTTGTTTACCTGCAGCATGGAACCCGACTTCGGCACAGACAGCTGCCCCTGAGCAACCAGACTCCAGAGGAATACTGGAGAGGCTGGCAGACAGAGCTGGGTGATTTATTGATGATTTTGCTTGTTTTAATTTGTGGAGGAAACCTGGAGCACTTAACTCACAGAAGAATATAAATCCTATTTTTGAGTGGTTCAGTTGAAATCACAGTAGCTTGAAAAGATCATATATTTCGTTACAGATTTCTTCTTCTTTTGTGACTCTTAAATGTTTCAGATCCATATACTAATTTTACAAATCACACCAGAATAACCTAAGTACACACACACACACACACCCACCCCCACCCACACACACACAGAAACAAAAAAAAAAGATTTTAAATGACAAATTAATTTAGTAAGTAAAAATAATCAAATCAAAAATGGGCCAATTGTGGAAAAGTAAATCTAAAACCTAATAACTGGTTATATAACCCTTGACCTGAAAAACTGCCTTCAAGAATTTCTGATCACTAGCACGAGCCTTTTAGGTTACAGTGGAAGAATATTTGGCTTATCGATCTTTGAAAATGTGTTTTAATTGAGGAGAGTTTTGAAAAATGGGTGGCTTTAATTCTGGACTTTGACTAGGCCAATCCCAAGGGTTAATTTTGTTTTGTTGCTGTTGCCATATAGAGGCAGATATAGTGGTGTCCTTAGTCATTTATCAATCTTATTTGTGCTCTTCGAGTGATCTTGGTGGGCTGCCCACTCCTCAGAAGATTTTTCCCCTTTATTTCTGGATAAAGACCCTCCCTTTGACACCCTTTCTGGATTGATAGAATCAGTGGCTTTATTTTCTCCTGTATGTTTGTTTTTGAAGTGAGTTTTTTTAGATCTTGCTCACTACTTATCAAGATGTAAAAAATACAAGGTTGTAGTTAAGAGGTTTTCTGATTCTACAAGTTTGATAGTAATCAGGCCTAAAAGCGCCTGGTGAAGTTGAACTAGGATCTCAAAAACTCCAGTTAATCACAGCTGACTTATATTTAAGAATGGGTGGCGGGTGTTACATAGAACCAAGTTGCTTGCAATGATTTTGTCTTTGCATAAATTCAATTTTTACTTAAGTAGTCTTTAATATTCACTCAATCATCTTTGTCCAGTATCAATTTCTTTATCTGAGTGTGATTAAAATAGAAAAAAAAAATGGAAGAAGTGTTTGAGAAAAAAAAAAAAAAAACTAATACTTTGGGGTTCTTGCTAAATTTTGACAAAGAATTAAATAATCGTTATTGTTATATTTCTGTGTGCATTTAAAAATTTAAATTTTGATCTGTGTACAGGCAAGCCAAAGCTAAAATCCAGTCCATTGGAGAGACCGTGCTTGGCTTCGCTAGCGCTTATTATGAAGACCACATCCAACCAGTGGCTGGAGGCTATGTTGAGTGGGCCTCTAAAATAAGAAGTTCGTTGTGGGAGAGGTTTCAGAAAGCCGCTGATAACGACATACCACCTACTCATCAAGCACCTGAAAATTAGAAAAACAAATTGCCTTATTATCAGTTTTTACTTTCACTTCTTTACTTTCAATTTCCTGCTGTTTTCCCAACTTTTGATGACTGTAAAGACTGATGGCATAATCAAATAAAACTTAATTAAAACAACTTTGCCTCTTAAGTGAACTCTATTGTGGGAGATTGGAGAAAGTGGTGAATTTAAACAACTTCATGGGATTTTATTTGACCTAAATGATACATAATTGTGAAGCAGAAGGAAATGATACACAAGTTTAACAAAATAAAAAATAAAAAAATCAAGCAGTACAATTTCATTAATTTTTCTTCTACTCCAAAATAAAAGCAAGTGCAGACTGCAAAAAGAAGTCCACTTCTGTGTAATTTCATTTCAGCATAAATGACTTGGACTCAAAATATGTCAATGCAACAACATGATGATGTCTAAAGAAGAGTCACAGACTTCAAAAGCATAACTGATGGAGAGAAGTGAAACTTTGAGTTACTGAATCTCAGCCAGGGAAGTAACTTAGAGAGTTCCTGTAACACAGAAAGTGACAAAACCCCTACTTTTGGTTGCTTCAAGATTCCACTGAAATTTAAAAAAAAACAAAAAAAAACTTACCTACTGCAAGATATTGACTGCACACAGCTGCTCTATTAAACTGTTTTGATATCAAAACATCAAAACGGTTTAAGGAATCCATTTATTTGCTAATAGATGATGAGTGACTGAGTCTTACTCAGACAGTCATGCAAATGCTAGAAAGAATGCACAAAGAGGTAAAAGGTAAAAAAAATAAATAAATAAAAGTAATTACAGACACATCACCTTCCAAGGTGTTTGTTTTAAATTTACAGGCTCAAAGGTGAAGTCTTGGGGTTTAACACAATTTGTCCAGACAGGTCAGGAATGACAGACCACTTTTACTACCGAACTGACAGACTTGCTGACTGGAAAATGCTGATCTAATCAGCATTATCTTCTTTCACCGAAGGTAATGGGCCAATTTAAAGATTTCTTCTTGTTTTTTTCCCACCAAGCACCATCTTTTTTTTTTCTAAAGAAACAATTTCTTCAGTATCAGGAGCGCCCCCTTTGCATTTTACCATCTGAATGCAGATAAACGTACATCTCAGAAACATTGCACAACCACAATTCCACATGCGCCCCGGACGGCCATGTACACTGGACTTTGTAGGTGGATGCCTTTGAGTGTGTGTGTGTGTGTGTGTGTGTGTGTGTGTATGTGTGTGTGTGTGTGTGTGTTTGCATGAGCGGATACAAGCGTGTGTGTAATATCACCAGATGACGTTTGTTTGCAGTCCCCCCTATATCATCTCGTCCAGATGTGAGCTGTGGTTTACAGGCAACTCGCCTCCAGAGAAGACTGTCACGTCTTGGATCTGTACATCCAGCAACCACAGTAGGTGCTCAGCTCTTGTTAACGAGCATAACTCTCATTTCTTTGAAGCATATTTCACTTTTGCCCAAAAGAAGTGAGCAAAACTTTTCAGAAAAAAATATATATTTGTATCATTTTATTTGTTTAAAGGTTTGCATGTATTTTTTTTTTTTTTTTTTGTCTCTTTCTTGTTTCAGAGATGAACACAAAATTGGTCCTCGCACTTGTCTTCGCTCTTCAGGGTAAGGCAACATGCAAACTCCATCTGAATAATTATGCATGAAGTAGATGAAAAGTAAAACTACAGACGTTCCCTGATATTGCCGTAGCATACTGAAAACGTTGCTTTGCAAGATTTATACACAGAAACATTGAAACGTTTCTTTGAACAATTTGGGATTTACGTCTTTTATTCGTTGTCAAATAATAGTTCAACTCTTTTTGCTTTATTTTAGTCTCCATGAGCCTGAGTCAGGTTCCTCCACCAAGCCAGGAACTTGTCGACAAGTATGAGAGCCTGAAAGCTACTTTCTACAGGAGACTGGTCAATGCTTATGGCAAGCTGCAGGGTACCGTTGGACAGACCGAGCAAGCACAGACCACCAGGGAGTTCATCGAGTCTCTGAGAGACAAACCTGAACTGCAAGCAGTTGCCAAAGTTGCAAGGTCAGTGGTCTCTAAGAGTTTCAATTTGAAGCACGTCTTGATGTCTAGTTTTTTTTTTTTGTTTGTTTGTTTGTGCTTAGTTCAACCATTATTTCTTGATAAACATCAGAAGCATCTGTTAATTTTTTGCTGACAACAGCACACAGAGGTTTTTCTAGGCGACACGTTTCAACAAGTACACTTTTTTAAAATTATTATTATTCCTGCAGTGGTCTGGGCGCAGAAGCAGCTCCAGTGGTGGACAGAGCTCGTGCATCTCTGCTCGGTTTGTACGAACAATACCTGCGCCCCCATGTCGGAAACGGCTTGAGCGAAGCCATCGACCAGATCAAGGTCTACCTGGATCAATACATGCCCGCTGAGTAATACAATAACAATAACAATAATTCAAAAAGAACCAGCTAAAGCGGAAGTGCATGTCAGATGCCTGTAATAGATGATAGCTGATAGAATTACACCGGTTTAGCCTGAGAGGAGCAATACTCAATGCAAACACGATTATTTTGCCTGTTTCTAAATCAATGTCTTTGCCAGATCATGCAGAGTTACAAGCATGGCAAACATGTCACCATGTGAGCAAGTTCTGCATGTGCAGTGTTATATGTTTGATACACTAACAGTGTCTGTGTGACTGTGTACGTATGCGTGTGCGTGTTCAATAAAACATACTGAAAACTACGAAAGGTGTCCAGAAATCCCTTCATTAAAGAATCACTTCCACAGAAACAATGATGCAGATTTATTTTGTTACATTCATTTGGTTACCACCTAAAGGTCATTCATGTTGCATTATGGGAACATTTATCAGTCCTCACTTGAGTTTAGCCAATTAATTAATATTTCACAAAAATGAGTATCTTTTCCTGCATTTTGAATGTAAACATGATGCACTAATTGTTAGCTGGACGACACTCCAGGAAGTAAATGCGCATGTTTATTTTGCACACAGAACATTTTGTGTTTTTCTCTCAAAACAAAACAAAAACTTCTGAGCCTCCAATTTATAAGATCACATAAATATTACAAATGGCTGCTTAAAAGCTGCATGTGCTGATCCAGCACTTCAAATATCTTTTTGCATCTAGTGATGCATCATTACAACATGGTGCTAGTTTTATGATAGCATATTGTGCAACAGCCTGGGGAGGGTTTGTGGCTTTTTACCTAATTTAGGACAAACAGCAGATGAGCACAGCTTTTGCACTGAAATGAAAGAAACAAACAAAAAGTTCCTATTTTCCAATTACACAACACACTTCACGTAAAAACGCTAACAGCAGACAGGACCGGACACGATGCAGGCTTATAGTGACAGCACAAGTATGCAGCTTTAGTGTTTCTCCTCAGCAGGACTGGATCGTACCCAGAGCTTCGCTGACATTTTGAACCCTGCAGCTGGACACAAACTGCCCTGAGCGACACGACATGTGAGTCTGAATCACATGATCAGGCTGCGTTGTTTGCTCAGACTTCGACCAACATGTAGATGTTACAGAGAGAAGGACTCAACTGTTAACTTCAGCTTGTAGAAAACTTTACAAAATCATTATGAGCTTCTTAACAATTAGTCACAATTTCACCTTAAACTTAGTAAAACTGTATTCATAGTGAAAGCACGCATTTCTTTGTTGAAAATGCTCTTTATCTTAAGCTCAACCCACTTCTAAAGTATTGCGTTTATATATTTTTGATGGATTAAAACATCCATGATTGTGGAAAGAAGATTATACATGTTTTCATTTTCTTTTTTTTTAATTCAAAAAATTATTTTAAGCACATCTTTTACTTTTTAACCCCCTAAATGATATCCTGCACAAGCAACTGCCATCAGAAGTCACATAATTAGTATAAAGGTAACATGATACAACCACAGTGGTGACAGACTGGCTAGATTATTGAAGGAAAGCTAGAAGAACTTCCAACATAATTTTCTGCCATGTAGGGGACATTGCCTGTGGTAGAAGGTGTTTGGGTGAGTAATGTAACATACCGTGAACACACCATGTTTATTATTAAACCATGGTTGTCACCGTATTATACTGTGGGGAAGTGTTAAACCAGGGGTCTGAATATATACGTGATGACTGTATGGGGGGCACTTTCAAAATTAAAATATAAAAAGTTGTTGTGATCTATCTAAATTCCAAGAAAATACACCAGATTTCGGCTCTTGAGGTGGAAAATCAATCAGTCACAGTGGAGGCTGAGACGCCTGTGAGAGGGATATGAGTACTTTTCAAAGTGCCAGTTTAAGGAGACAGAAATGTATAAAATATCAGCTGTGACCCAATGTTTTAGATACAGCCAGACCTGACAGGAATATCATTCAGCAGATAAGGCATTCACAGACAGGCATATACAGAGCATGATTCTCTTCAGAACATTGTTTTTTTTATTGATAATGAAGTGCGTCAATGGAGTATCTCTTCGAGACAAGGACCAATTATGTCATATTAACTAGATTGTGTCCAACGCAGCAGTGACGTATGTATTAGGGACAGGAAAACAACTGTATCTGACCCACCACTGTAATCTTGTTGACACGTCATTGTACTGTATAAAACTGAGTTTGAGTTTCATTGCATTGCCTTTTCCTGCCTGGGACTGGTCCTTGTTTTGAGCTTGTGTTCGCTGCCTTTATCTCTTGAAATTAACTGAGTGGAGAAGAACTCAGCTGACTCATATCTCCCTTAATTAAGCAAATGTTACTTCTATGCATGCAGCTGTGGCCGTGGCAGACAAACCTTAGTATTTTATGTTTTGAAACATTTTAGTTAGATATTTCTATGATATAATACATTTCAATAGAAAAAAAAAACATTTCAAAGTGTTTTACTGAGAAACAAATTATACATTAATGTTTTACATTAACTTGACGTGAGAAGGGATGAGAATCGAAAACCAGGTATCAGTCGAGAGAAGGTGATTCTGATGTTGGTTGCAGTGACGTCACATATTGTACATTTTGATTTAGATCATGTTCAAAATTGCGGCACAGTAGAAGCGCTCCAAAGTATAATTACGTTTTACAAAAAGAGGATACCGGGGCCGGCTGCAGCATGTGCAGTTTTAAACACAATGAAAGCATGAAATACTTCCAACATCCTCCAACAGTTGAACACACAGTATGCAATTGATTTGTACGAAAGTAAAGTGTTTGACATGTTGCTTAGCGACGGCAGTGACTCTCGATGAGGGGAGCTTCCAGCACAACATCTCCTCCTATGCGTATCCCTGGCAACGTTTAGCTCATCCACATCCTGATTATAGTATTGACATCAGCATCAGACTGTATGAATAATCTCCAAATAACAAACTGCTTTTTATTTCCAAAATACAATTTTTTTATCTGACAAACGGGCCTCATGCGAAT
>NW_015115215.1:79857-80638 GCF_001443285.1 Poecilia latipinna | reverse complement strand
CCTTGTAGGGTCACAGGAAGTCTGGTGCTTATCGCCGGTTGTCACTGGGCGAGAGGTGAGGTACAACCTAAACAGATCCCCAGTCCATCACAGGGCAACATAGAGACACACAGGACAAACCAAAGCCTATGCCCACACAGAAACACTGTCGTGAATTCTCTGTCTTTTAAACGTGCTTTAATTTCTTCGTATTTTAACACCTCTGCTGTCTTTGTGAATCACTATTTGTATGCATAGAAGTGCTCTGTAGCTAAGTTTCCTTAGATCTACTAAAGATTTTTCACATTTTTTAAAGTCTTAAAGTTAAAGAATAATGGATCCATTGTTTCTAACTGCATAGGATAAAACAGAGAACGACTGCAAGCCCCCAAAGCACATCAGGTGATTGTGTGTGACTGTGACAGAAATTCTGTTGTTAATGACCTTCTCCTGTCAAGTCTGCTTGGAGTTAGTTATTTTGAGCAGCACTTTGCCGTTCTCAGACTATTAAGCCTCTGAATCTTTTGTAGAAGATGAAAAATTGCTGTTGCACACTCTGAACTTTACAGCTACACTAAGGTTTCAAGCTGCATATCGTTACCTAAAGTTCAAATGATTACGGTGTTGACATGCTACGAGTCATGACAACATCGACTTTGAGGTTTGTTATTTGTTTGTTTTTTTCAGTTTTGTGATAATTAATAGTCTTTCTTCGTGTTTTATTTAGGCCATTCTATTTGTACCTTGCCGTGTTTACGTGGCTTTATGTCAATTAGGCAAGGCAAGGCAAGGCAAGGCAAGG